>NC_051452.1:9742937-9745907 GCF_001649575.2 Kryptolebias marmoratus | reverse complement strand
TGAGTTTGTATGTAATGTATGAATATAATATACAAGTTTCACTTTTTAAATGGAATTACTGAAATCAATCTACTTTTTCATGATATTCTAATTTTATGACCAGCACCTGTAAGTTGTGATGATTGCAGAAATGCTACGAGACCCATCGTTGTGCCACAGTCTTACAGATCCTAACGGTGGTATTTGAACATGTCAGCAGGAAAAGAGGACGTGTAATTAATATTCTTAAAAGGTTCCATTAAGTGTCTCATCAAGCCACATCAGTCAGACAGCAGGAACGATATCAGGAGGCTCTAAAAGCCTCCATAATTATTGCCTGCTGCCAAGAGAGGCGAGCGACTGTGTAATTGCCTGTGTCTGTGTTCGTTTGTCTCTTGGTGAAATATCTTGTGAACCACTGGGTGGACGTTAAAGAAACTCTTAGAAAGTAATTATTGGATGTGTCTCTACAACTGATTAACTTTTGGAGTCAACCTGATTGAAGATGGCCGCCTCAGCTAATTGACCCTGGCAAATCCAAAAATAGCTTCAACTCATCCAGTTTTACAGATATTGAGCTAACATTGAGAAAGTTATCCTCAACAACTAATTCAAGCACCAACTGAGATCACGAATAACTTCATTTACAACATTTGACCTAAACAATTATAATTCTGAAACCCGTTAAAGATGATCTTAGTCTAAATCTTTGGCGTGACAGGCAGTGGAAGATATGCAATACCACAAGAAATGCTAGACCTTTTATTTAAATTGTGATGCATCCACCTTTATTAAAATATTTAGATGAAGTTGTAACCAACTTTGATCTTGGAATAGCCGTTAGTGCATCTGTTTACTCAAATTGACTCTATATCTCCAAACTGAGATCATTTAAAGTTCTATCAACAAGTACATTGTTTATAAGCTTTCCACAGAACACCATTTTAAAAGATTTTAGCTATTCCTTAAATGTTCCTGTGATCTTTTTGCTATGATCTTAAGGCGAGGTAAAATATGCGCCCTTTAAAAGGTTCACATTCAGATTTTTATCTTCTCCAAAGCAAAAATAAAAACATCGTCATTTGACTCTGATGCCAAATCCTAATATGAAAAGGACTATTAGCATGTCAGTGAGGTACATGCCTTTTGACCTGCTCTAAATCCTCGTTATGTCACTATAACCCAAATGCAGAGAACTGATTTCCTCTGAAGATGTCAGAAGAGATGAAAGTAAGGAATGAACCAGGTGCCGGCTGCTAATGGCCTGAATAAGAGCTGCAGCACTGACACACACACCAGAAGCTGATGGTTGGCCATATGGTCTCCCAAATTCCCATGGAAAAAAGAAAAGGAAATAATAAAAAAAACAAAAGATAAATGAACAAGAGCTAATGAAAGGCTTCAGTGTGCCTCCTGTTTCTGCACTCAGCTCGTTGTAGAGCCTTATAACTCTCCAGAGGCAAGCACACTTGGTCGTGTACAGTCGCTCCTTATTGGGCTGGTAATGAGCTGAGGTTTTGATGGTGTAAACAAAGTGGAAGGAGAATACAAATCAATAAAAACCAAAGCACATTTGTCATTCCGTTCAGAACATTCCACCTCCCTAATAAAAAAAGTGGGACGAATTATTACAGAGAACGCCTCAGCAAAAAAATACATAACTGTACTATTATTCAAGGAAATCAAATTGATAAATGACTCCCCATCTTTTGGGCATCTCCTAAAGTTAGGGATAAAATGATAAGACATGGGACAAAATAAAAAAGCCCACATCTGCTTTTTTAGAAATCTAACCTCAGCTTTTTGGTTAACACTTTAAACTGTTAAACCGCCGGAGCAACACAAACTTGTAAAACAATCCAGTGAATGTAAAAGTGGAAAAATGAACCCAGTCTTTAAAGAAAAGTCTGTAATCCTTCAACTGATTGTCCATCGTTTCTAAAAGCCTCCTCAAGCTTTCTGTTCGAGCGCAGAACATTTGGTATGATGATGGCGACAGACGTCCTACACAAACTTTTTAGTAATTTCAGAATTAGTGTCCTTGAATTAACAAATGACGGACAAACACAGGATCTCTGTTTGAGTCAGTTCTTGTTTTTGAGTTTTCTGCCTGAAAAACTGAAGCTGACTGGGTGTAGTTAAACAGCTACTGCACCAAGAACATTTTCAAATTAAAGATCTAGCAGTCCTTCAAAGAATATCATTCATAAACCTTTTTTAAAAGCTCACTGAGAAAGAGTTTTATGAATACATGACAAAGTTCATGTCAAAAGTGAAGAGGTTGAGAACAAAACACACAAACTCTTATTTTATCATAGCTATTAGATGTTAAAGTTCTTTAACAAATGCTCCAAGAAGAATTATCTCATTTTTATATATTTTATACAGTTACCTTGAAATATAATCATTTTTGATTGAAAAAGTAGCTCAGTCAAGTGTTTTTATAAGTGGTATTAGTTGACCAAACTATACTTCTATAATTGAATCTATTTCTTCAAGAATTAACTGTTTCATTAACACTGATTATTGAAACCTTTCTGACTCCCCTCCTGCTCCAACTGTCCTCCATCAGTTTCCTGATGGTTCTATTTTTTTCTCCAATTTATGTAGTGTGTAGTGTAGGCATTTATTTTTCTATTCCACTCTGTAATTTCCCAGGGCTTTCTCTCCTTTTGAAATACCGTGTTTTAAATGTCACGCTGTTTTTGTGCTTAGCATAACAACTCCATTGAGCATCATTTTAATATGTTTTATTCTCAGTTCTTTTAATTGTTTTTTGGAGGAAGATGTTTAGCTACTCATTGGAGGACTGAAAAGTGCAGTTTTCTCAAGTTGAAGTGAAAACTATAATATAGACACTCCTTACCAGTTAGAATAATGTATTAATGTACTGTAATTGTATTGTATTAACCTAAGGATGAGTGTAACTCTGCACTAGCTGGCGAGGTCATGGGAGTTTATGGGACTGCAGGTACCAAGCACGGAAGATAA
>NC_051452.1:9714521-9739717 GCF_001649575.2 Kryptolebias marmoratus | reverse complement strand
TGCAGAAGATGGAGAAAAACAAGTCCATATACAGGGTTCCGGAAAGATGACCGAAGGAGGATGGGCCAGCTCTTTGTTTAGGTTAAAATGCTATGTTTTAGTGATTTAGCTCAGACATCTTCTGGTGTTCCTGCTGTGAGCTGGTAACAGTGTCTACCTTAGTACTAAGGCTAATAAATCTTTTAAACTGAAGATACTGCTTATGACCATTTTTGACTCCTGGTTTCTCTGTGCATTTTCCGGTCCGTCATGAGGAGAGGTTTTTTAAAGTTTTGAGTTTCATTTAGGTAATATTTTGTCTCCTCAACAGGAAATATTAAAAATATATTTTAATAGAACATACTCTTTAGCCTTGGAACAAAAACCCAAATATAGGACCAAACAAATCCTGCTGTCTTCTTACAAGTCTTTGTTTTATAGAATTAAACAACTACCATCACCTTTCAGAGGCAATTTGCAAATTACTAATTCATACCCAGAAGACAAATATGACTGATTGTTGTCACTGTGCCAGTATTTTTGTTCTTTTGTTTCTTTTAAGGGGCTAATCAACATCTAACTAACCTGTCAGCATGGTATTTTGGATTACCAACAATATAATTTGCTGAAGGGAGATCATAAACAGATAAAGAGTTGTGGGAAAAGCTGGTAAACAGTCAGTGTCTTGGAAAAAAGAAGGACGAAATGTTTCTATTAACTATAAAACCAACACAATCCCTGCTTGTTTTTTTCTGCTTGCATTAAATATTGATTTGTTTGTGAACTCTTCTCCCTGGATGTCTCAGTTTTGTTAAATGCCAACTCTGTGAACATCAAGACTTTAGCACCTATTCTTATTAGCAACACCCCCCTGCAGGCTTTATGTTGGCCTATTGATTGGACACAATATCATCCTGTAATCCTCATAAAACCATCCCAAATCTGTCATAGTCCATTGTCGAACCAGAATGACCCAAACACAAGAATAATGAGATGCTGCAAGGAGGTAAAGAACAGCAAAACATGTTTCAAACAAAATTAAAAAGGTACAGCTGATGGAGGAAAACCAGAACGCAGCAACCCAATAAGCTCGACTCGACTGAATTAGAAAGACACAACAGCCATCTGCCAAAGACCGAGAAACGAAACCAGGGATAGAATCAAAAATACTACAACTACCACCATCATCACCCCCACCACCACTACTACTACTAATAATAATAATATAAACAGTTGTGAAATGGATACTAAAAAAGGGCATCTATCAAGTACAGAAAGTAAGACTAACTGAAGTAAAGGTGGGAACAACTCAACCAAATACAGGAACTAGAGTGAAAATTTCTTGAAAAAATATGGTTGATTTGCAGAGTAAAAAGTTATCAGTTAGTCTCCTGAAAATTACTAAAATGTATGACCTTAATGTATTACAGCAAAACCTGCACCAAGTGCCCAACTTAAAAACCAGCCAATTCCTAAACCATTCATAACTTACTGGGCAACACTGTTTCAGTTCCTTAGGTTTCAATCACCATCTTTCTTGATCCTTATTAAGTCAGCAGAACTGGTAACGTTAGTTTTTATAATGAAATGCTTAACCCATCAAAACTCCTGAAGATACCTGAGAAAAGATCATCGTTATACAATTAGTTTCAGAGCGAGAGGGGGGTCTGGTTGCTTCATGTTTGTAATTTCCATGAAACAATAAAAAGCAACAATTTATTCTCACCCTTAAAACTTTATTTTCTGCATTTATCTTGGTCCCCTGCACAATGAGTGGTATTTTTTATCTCATAAGAGTGTGCCCAGGAGCCTGTTGTTTTATGATGTCTGTATCCTGATCTCATAAATCTAGAATTATTTATTTCATGCAGGTATTAAAGTACCAACATGAAGCATTTCTGCACAGCATTAGTAAAATTAGCCTCACCTATAAGTCTTAAAACTGTCTCAGTGTGTACATACAGCTTTATCTTTCTGAGTAATTTCTTTTTCTTCTTTATTGTAACTCAGACACATCTGATATCAGTCTCCAGTTTATGCCGTTCTCAGTATTCTTAGTATCTCTCAGGGAACCTGACAAAACCAGAACCTGAGCTTAATGACATATTTAGCAGCTCTCTAAGGACACAGGATGGTGTGAAGATTTCCCACTTTTGGAGCAGAGAAGCAGCTTAACAAAGTGGATTTAAAGGCAGTTCTGTCTGTTAGATTACTCCATCAAAACAGTTAATCTTTACAGAATATTATTTGAAAAAAAAAATCCATAAGACTTAAACAGAACTTAATATAAAGGAAGTTTAACAGGATATTAAAGAATCTTGACGAGAAGCAGTTTTTCTTGTTTATTATCAGCCACCTCTGTTGTGTAATCTCATTACTGTACGTGTAGAGCCCAAAATGGGTGACAGCAGAAACCCGGGCACCCAGGACAGATGGCGTGCTTTCATGATGTGCCTTTCATGTGTTGGTTAGCTGCCCCACAGGTCCCACCCCCTGGCTCCTGACAGCCTTCAGCTGTCACGGTCGGGATATAAAAGGAAAAAGAGCAGGAAAGAATGGGAGAAAAGGGAAACTTGAGCGTTACAGGCTATCACTGCTTTATTTGATGGCTTAGGATTAAGGTATGATCCCTTTTTTGAGTGAAAGCCTGAAAATTCAGAGTTGAACCAGGGCTGCTGTCAGGTCTGAGCTATTTTCTTCTCATACACATCTCGTCTGGCCTTAAAAGTTAAAGAGTCTGATGCTAACTAGTCATATCCATCAGATCACAGTTTAAAAAACAATTAGAACTCTTCTAATCATTTTTCTTTTGTCTAAAACAAATCAGCTTCTGTCCACAATTAATCCTTGAACTAGATATTTTTTAAGCTATTTTTGAAGACTGATCTTCAATCCGAAGCTGCAACTAACTTTAATGATTGATCTGCTCATCATTTTTTAGCCCACTGTTTTATCTGCTAAATGATATCAAGCCTTTCACATTTTCCCACAGTCCAATTTTTTTCCCTTCTATCCTACAAAGAAACTAAGTTTTCCATTTGAAAATATTTGTTCCTGCTTTAAAGCATTTAATTTATAACCTACTTTAATATTTATTAGTTTACATATGATGTAACTTAGAACCTTTTGAACTCAATGCAAAGTGATGCAAAAAGAGAATGTGGGGTTGCAATTTGTTTTAGTACAAGCAGTTTAATTTCATATATTTGGGCTTAAAGATGGTAAAAAATTTACTGTTTAAACATTAACGAACACATTTGGTTGTTTAATGTCTAAAAACTACTGAATTTGTCATTCAGTAGTTTTTAGACATTAAACAGCCCTTAAAATGTTTTCTTTCGTCAATTAGTCTTTTATACAGCAGAGATTAAACAAGATGCTCACAAAAAAACAAGATGCTCACAAAAACGAGTTGAAGAAAATACCCTATATCAATACTTGTTCTAAGTCTTGTGCAAAGTGTCAGGTATAAAGGAATCATTATGAATGTAATAAAGATGAGCTTTATTACAATATAATATCAATAAAGCAAAAATAAATTAAAAAACGATAATTAAAAAAGCAAAGAATGTGGGACTGAAGACAAAGCCTTGAGGTACTCCACAATTAAGGCTGTCTACATTATCCAAATATTTACATTTTTTCTTTATATATTTTTGTTTTGTTCATAAAGTTTAAAAAAAAAATGCTGAAATACCCATGCCATGCAACTGGGTGAAAAAAACATCCACATAAACATACTATCAAAACAAAAAGAGAGAATATTAGTTAGGGTAAAGATTGTCCCAAAACACTTGTAGTCTTTTTCCTCTTTCTCTTTTGATACCATTTTCAGACCACATGGAACCACTATACGTGTTTATAAAATCTCGAGATTTAAAAAAATCTCCAGTGGAAATTTAAAATTCCTAATTTTTCTCACGAAAACTTAATTTGTGTGTGAACAAGAGGTAAAAATACAGCAGAAATATCATATAATATAATATAATATGAAGTAGTGGAGCTGGGACCCAAGAGGTCACACGGGAAAAGAAACATTTCCCTCGATGGACACAAAATCTTTGATCTCGCTGGAACAACCGGAACCATTTGAATGAATCGAAACATGAAAGAAAAATGTGATCTACTGAATGGAACATAAAATATAGATGAAATACATTGAAGTTGAAACATTTTCACAAACGTAAAGATGTTCAGAGGGATACGACTTGAGTACATCTATTAATTAAAGGATGGACCACATGTTTTAAAAAAAGTCAGATTATTGTAGCCAAAGTTATGACGAGTTCTTTAGTAAATGTGAAAAACTGCAACTTGACCTAAAAGAAGAACGACTAAGAGTTCTAAAAAATGCAGATGTTTGTTGTGGTGATAAAACTACTAATAAGTAAACAATATTGAAAGGACCGTCCTGATGCATGCTCAATAAGACTATATCCAGGTAGAAAAATCTAACGAGGTTGAGTCAGGTCCTCTGGACGATTACTTCTTAGATGATACGTTTTGTCTTTTATCCAAAAATGCTTCTTCAGTCTGAGGAGCTGCAAGCAAACTCAGCCTTATAAGCAGCACCTTCGCACACCCAACTGGTTGATTTATTATTTGAAGGTGCTGCTTTTGGATAAAAGACGAAACGTATCATCTAAGAAGTAATCGTCCAGAGGACCTGACTCAACCTTGTTAGAATATTTAAAGGAAGCTGTCAGTTTTGGGCATTGAAGCCTTCCTTTCTGGCCTTATTCAAGTCACATAATTAGTAGAGCTAACAACCAGGTAAGCTACTAAACTCACATTCAAGCACTTTCTGAAACTAAAACCACCTTGTGATTGTCTTGTCACTGACCACTACCTCACCTTTTTTGCATCTTCTTTCTAAACCATTCGTGTAGCCGCTCCAGGACAGTTTACCTGCCGTTTGATAAGCTCCTGAATGACAAACCCAAGCTGTAGCGCCAACAGATGCTCTCTCACCGACTTCTGTTTCATTCATCCCTTAATAGATCAGAGAACTTCAGTGTAATCCGGTTTTGTCTCACACGACGAAAGCCAAGACAAATGAGTGCACTCTGCTGTTCGGCGGGGCAGTTGGACTGATGAAACGTCCTGAAACAACACTCGAGCAGCCCACGCCGGTCACGCCAAGCATTAGCACAAACACAGCCTTTATCATCCCGCGATGAATGGATTTGGCACGGTTTTATATATATGTGACAGTCCTATTCGTCACATCATTTCACTGCACAGAATAAATAAATGAAATACTGTATACCTAATGCATTTACAGACTGAAAAAAAACCTTTCCATTTGAAAATAAAAGCTGACGTTTGCCACCCATGAAGAGCTCTATGATTTCAGCTCCAGCGCTGTTAATTTATCAGAACCAGGGAGCTTAGAGTGGATGTTTACACATCAAGTTGTCTTTATACCTAATAATAATTCTGTACTACAGTGCAGTGTGTGAGGCTGTTTGAGATTCTTGCAAATCAAATAAAGATTGTTTTTGCTAAAAGTACCCATCTCCAAAACATATACATGTGCTTGTCTGTCGTGTAAGCGAAACATCTCATTGGAAGGACAACTATAAGTGATTACCTTTTGGAAACAACCAAATTCAAACAACCTGAAACACAAAAAATGGCTTCAATTCCATCATTTCTCATCATCGAGCGATCTTAGTTTAAAACTTTGCCACAGGAGGCGGAGGGTGATGTGCATTCCTTCAATTAAATTCAATGTTTGACTCTTGAAAACACAAATGTGCTAATGAGTAAGAATTTTAAAATAGTTGACTATTAACACTTATTTTCAGATGAAGTGAGAACTTCCTTGGGAATCTAGCCTTACCAAAAATGTGTTAATTTCTTCACATTTCCAATTTGCAGAGATGATACAATCTATGATTAGAAACTGGAAGACAGCAACCCGTCCCTCAGCTGCTGCTTTATGGACTGTTCATGGGACTTAAAGAGAAACGTCACCCATAAACATTCGTAGTTAAACTTTTCTGGAAATTTGTGATATTATTAATATTTTTAGTATTTCTGAGCCCTAATCATTTATAACAGAGCAGAAGAAGAGGAAGATAAAACTGTGGAAATGTTTGTGGGGGGAAAATGTTTGACTCCGGTTCTTTTGCATGAAACTAACCAACCTTCCTACTTCTTATTGCCTGTCACCATAAAAGGCAGGCAATCAAGTTCATGACAGCCTTAGCAAGATATCATCAATGTCATCATGTAGTGAAATGTATTTTTGTGTAGCAAAACATCACTGCAGCAAAATAAATAAAGAAAACTGTATTAAGGAAATCTGCTTGTATGCGGGATCTTGTTCTTTCAATGACTTCATGACCTTGGATGAGGGCTGGAACATCGATGGACCAGTGAATCGAGAGCTTCACCTTTCAGTTCAGCTCCTCCCTTCCTCTTCAGAGCTTTATTTATTGTTCTCATTTACTAACTTGTATTACTTCAGCCTCCATATCTGCCTTTTATGCATTTTTCTGCCTGTTAGGCATGAAAATGTCAATTTATTCTCTGAAGTGACTAAGAGTTAGGACAAGTTGTGGAAAAAATAATCACGTGTAAATTTTCCACAGTCACATTTTAAACCTGCTTAACTCTGTTAACTGACTTCCATGTACTGTGATGTTAAAAAATGAATCTAGATTGACCATTATGAATCTTTCTTGTGTTTGCATTATAGCAGGAAGGTGCGTGTGTGTGTGTGGGAGGGGGGGGGGGTCCGGGTCGAGTCTGATTGATTTCATCCACTGAGGTGTTAATTGAAACATTCTAACAGCAGCCAGTAATCTAACCTGGACATAACTCTGCTACCCTCTCTTTAACACCCATTTTACATTTATTACAAGGATGAGACTCCAGCACACCCACTCACACTTATCTTTTAGCTGAAATGGCTTCCTCACACATGCTGGCTTTGCAACCCTGAGGGAAAGTGTCACAATTCGTCTTACTGGCTACCTTTAGGCAACAAGATGAAAAATCCAACGTTCATCATTGAGCAAACCATTAGCCTTGAATCCGACCGTCTTTTCCTTCAAATTAAATGCTTCTTGGTAAGGCTAACAAGAAAACTTCAGAAAAACGAGCCAAAGTTTCCTTTTCCGGCTTTGCTTAGGTGATAAATCTACTTGTTTCTCGGGTAAAGGCACTTCGGTTGTGTGTTGAATCCCAATGATGAGGATTTGCATGAATGAAAAGCAATTTTGGGAAAACATAAATGCAGAATAGACACACACACAGCGGCGGATGTCTTTTAAACAGCTGGCAAAACTTGATAAGAACCATTTCGTACTTCAAAGTCCTTGTATATGAACCATTTTTTTAAGATCAGCAGTTTATTTCAAAAGCACGCTGTAAATTGCCCATGGACACTGGCTTTGAAAAACCAACTATTTCTAAAGTTGCGCTGCAGTTTGTTGTCATTGTTGGAAAAATAAACTCAAAGGGGAAAAATGGCCCCAAAATGTGGCATCGCTCTAAATGATTCTGCTGTCTTGGGAAATGCTAACCTAAGGGAATAACAGACCCAATTCACTTAGTTATTTAATTAAAGTGTTTAAAAAGCAATCTTTATTTATGAGCTTGATTTTTAATGAAGACCTGAGAGTAGTGGGTCTGTGCTGATATTTAGAAGACTGGACTGATGGGTCTGAAAGGACAAAGGACAATGAGCTGCACAGAGACAAGCACTTTTATACTCTTCACATCCAAAAAAACAAAACAACAAAAACCAATTTCAGCATCTGTGTAAAGTCAGATCATATAGATTAATCCATGCTAATAAGAGCGGTCATGAAAGTACACTTTACTTTCAGGAGGAGATTCACTTTAGACAAAGATCCCCTAAGGATAAAAACAGTAAATGTTACATGTTTTAAGCTGCTGCAGATGCATAGAAATTCCACTGTATAAATTCATGCTGACGGTGTTATATGACAGTTGTGGCAAAACAGCCTACAGGTGAAGGAATTAATGTATTCTGTGTGTGCCTCTGCATATTTATTTGGACTCGTTTCTGTTTGCAATTACTCTGCTGTTAATATGAAATATGCTGCAAGAGAACAACGTGCTAACAGCCCTCAGTTATAGCTGCATTATTGGACAATTATGTAAGGGCTGCTGCATTTAAATACCATTTTTAAAGTATAAAAGGGCTATTATTACATCATTAAACAATGATTGATATTCTTTTCTTAAAAGCTGGTGTTATTTTGTGATTTTTCATTGTGGGGAGCTTTTATTAAAACACCCAAACAGAACGCTCATTTATCTGCGGTACCTCCTTAATTCCACAGTAAGTTTGGTACTCTGTCCCATCCTCGTCTCTAGAATTAAGTTATATATGCACCGTTAACTCAGACCTCAACTAGTATTTACTTTCTTCATTTGAGAGGTTAAAAATAGACAAGTAGAAATAACAAAAACACTAAAAACTTGAGCTGGGCTGACATTAAGACATCAAAACGAGCTAAGAATATTCTAAGCACGGATAAAAATTTGTTTAAAACAATCATAACTGTTTTTTTCTTTGACACATTAGCTATTTTAGCTCAGTCACTAATTTCAGCGCACAAAGTTTAATGGTATCAGAACTGGAAAAAATCAGGCCAAATGTAGAACAATAAATAAATAAAATAGCTCCACATTTGTTAATTTCAGCACACAAAGCTTAGTGTGCATGCACAAACTTTCCTCTTCCACCATTGCTTCTTAAAATCTTTATTCAGAAAACAATCTATTGATGTGTCAGAAAGCAGAAATCAGATTCAGACATATTTGATGAGAATTTAAAAAAAAAACAACTAAACAAGTGCAACTGTGTGCTTAATTGAGGACAGACTGGATTTTAATCAACTGATGGATTCAGTGACCATTCTCATGAGTTGTTTTTGATCTTGGATGACTTCATTAACAAAAAACAGTAGTTTCTGTTGAAGCCACATAAACAGAACTGTTAGACTTTGGAATTACCAAAATATGATTGTTGCTGCAGGAAGGACCCAAATGCAGGCTGGATGGAGACAATGACTAGTGAAGGGAATTTGTCTGTTTTCCAGGATTTGAAACATTTTGGCTCAGCTTCCCACAAAAAAACCCCAAGTGTTTCGGCTCTCAAAAGGCTTCTCACAAGAAATACTAAGTACAAAAGAGCCAGCTCTTCTTGGTGAGCTGGGCCCAATGAGCCAGATTCCAGAAAATAACCAGAATTTTCATTGTGTTTAGAAACAGGAAGTGTAAGACTCTCTTTGTTAACAAAACTAAGAGTACATGAGAACTGGTTAAACAGCAAATTGCATGGAAGAACAAAAATGATTAGTTTAGCAAAACAAATGAGCAAAACTAAGACACATGAATACACAGGGATGGGTAAAAGTCAGAGAAAACGGGTAGATCACAGTTTAGAAACTAATGAGTGTAAGGTGTATATATATCCACCGGGCTGTATGATGCATTGCTACCAAATAATATGAGTAAGAATATTCCAAGCAAAACAAACAAGAATTGAGTCAACACACAAAATATATTCTCTTAAAGCCTCACGAAACAAAGCCAAAATCATGTCAAAAGCAATAAAATTGGCAGTTTAAAGAGCTAGAGGGCAAGCTAGCTGTTGTTTTCTAAAGAACCTTTACTGTAGGTCTCAGATATTGTTTCATTGCGACCAGCTGAGTTATGTTAGCAAGCAGAGGGAATAAAACAACCTGTGGCAGCAGTAACCACAACAGTCAATGTTTTCTTGCAAATCCCAAGTTCCAGATGTCCAAAGAAAGTACTGAAGAATAATACACAAACACCCTCCCAAAGATCGATAGTCATCATTTCGAAATGGCCAATCATGATTTCTGACTGAATTAGGGTTCAATTTTTTACTCAGAAGTTGGCAACTGATGATTGTATTGTTGTTTTCCACTCCTAAAGCGAATGTGGCCTCTTGAAAAATCAGCACAAGTGTTAGCAGTAATGGTGCGACTTCGTATAAACATTCTGCAGTGCTGATTTCTTACAACTTGAGAGTTGAAGGAATATTACGGTGCTCTTCAAACATACAGGGCCATCTTTTTTCGGTTAATGTTCGAACGATGATGAATCAAGGACTAGACTCTTGACAGATATACAGTTCTTAACTGTGAACTTTTTACTTATTTAAGGAGCAAAACTACATATAATGCACTGAAATTTTAGACTGTCACAATGCAGCTCTACTCCATTTGTATTCCCAGTCTAATTCCACATGTGCATCATAAAACTATAACTGCTGTCTGCAGCAAATGAAACTTGTGCACTTGTTCGCACACAGCACACAGTTTTACACTAAACAGCTCCGAGGATAATTTTCAACTGTGATGCGTTCCTCTCATTTGAATTTGGAGCCTCTGTTTATTGCGTGCCATGTGCCATTTTCTCCTCGTCTCTCTTCGGTGTCACATCTACAATTCCATGAAATGAACAAAATGGCTCAGGAAAAAAATTGAAAGGATTACCATAAAATTACATCCAAATAGTGCTGATTGCTTGATGAGCATCTGTGGTGACAATTTCAAGCCCTCAAAATCCATGTCATCTGTCTTCTGTAATATGCTTTATTAACTATTCCCTGCTAAATTTCTCAAACCACAATCATGTGCTATAGAATCTCCTCTCTTTGATGTGGCAGTAAAGATGATAGATTTAGAAAAAAAATGACCTCAATTTTGCCATCATGCACTAATGGGGATGATTTGGTTTTTTAGAAACGAACTGGCCTGGGTAATGGGACGGTGATCTGATTGCTATGGTCATGATGAACTCCAGGGTTGAACTGCATGGGAGCGTATTGTAGATTGGCTGAAGGTGATCATCGACTACAGCACAGTTTGTCTCTTTAGTACTATTTCATATAGAGCCAGTGTGCTTACCAACAATCAATATTCAATTTAGCCTGTACTGCAGTCAGTGTGGGTTTGCTTATACTGCTCCGTGTGGGAGCTGTTTGTCTGGATTCCCAGTTTGTTGTGGCTATTGGATTTTAAGAGGGGCAACAATAGGAGGCAGGGGCAAAAACAACATTAAGGACCACCACACTTGGAGCTACCTGCCCTGTTTGTTGACAGAGTAGCAACAAATAGGTCTCATCTCAGACTTGAATCTGGTTTAACAAAAACGTGTAGTACAATAAGCAAGCATTAGTCATGTGTTTTTGCTAAAACCTAAAAATCAAAGTATGCTACCACACCCAAGTCATTTATGTCCAGGACTGCATTATATACAGTCGAATGTAGGTTCTAGCAAGTCGGCTTCAAAACAAAGTGAGAATTAATAAAGGACCACTTACATCTTTTATCCCTAGAGAGGAACAGTAAACTGGCTGGAACTTGTGGTGATGATAATTGATTCACCGGGTAAATAGATTGAGGGAAAACAGGTTTTTTTTTGGTCCTTCATGTTCTACATCACAACACTCAGACTTTGAGTTGTTGTCTTCAGGAAAGTGTGTCAGTGTCTTGGGTCTAAAACAGGGGTGGCCAAACCTGGTCCTGGAGGGCCACTATCCTGCATGTTTTACTTGTTTCTCTGCTCCAACACACCTGATTTGAATCAGTGTGTCATTAACAGGCTTCTGCAGAACATGAAGAGGCGATTTAACCACTGAATCAGGTGTGTTGGAGCAGGGAAACAACAAAAACATGCAGGATGGTGGCCCTTGAGGACAAGGATTGGCCACCCCTGGTCTAAAGGGTTTAAAATAATTGTTTTTGTTGCTCTTTTCCTGTTCTGGAAAAAAAAATTGAAAATCAAAAAATAAAGATCACGGAAAGAAATCAAACGAACATCAATTATTATCTCAGTTGCCTAAACTGTCTCCTGCAGCTTTCTAATGTCTAATTTGGTCAGAGAACTAAAATGGATAGTTGTAGAAGTGAACAGAACCGACAGTAACAGCCGGGTAGAACTGGGTCAGTATCTTCATTGCCACATTGGACTCCCCCAGCTGGTGGAAGATGTCCAGTCTGTTCTGGGTCTTCTTGAGTCTCCTGGAGTCCACTATTATCTGCAGTCTTTTGTGTTTTGAGTGTTAGTTTGTGTAAAAAGAAAAACATTGTGTTGTCTTTTCTCCAATGTCTCAATCTTCCAGAATTTAGGTCAGGAGTTTTGATGACTCCTATTTGAGACACTGTTCACTAGAGACCTATTTGCTAAGGATTCTTCAGCTGCTCAACTGTGTTTTTCTTTTTCAATTTTCAAACTGTTAAAGTTGAGCCAATGTAACTTTGGGAGATGGATTATTGGATTTTTTTTTGTTTCTAAAACTGTCCAAACTATTTTTACAAAGTGTTCTTCTGCAATTTGCCAAACAGACCAAATGCATTAAAAATGATTTGTCCCAGCAGAGCAACGTTTAATAATCCTTTAAAATTGCCCAATAAACTTGCCTATTTTTGTATAAATTTGCAAATTTTCTGCACCCAACATATTCTACATGTAATCTTGGTGTTTCAATTTCTTTTTGTAGATAAGTAAACAGCTTTTTTTTTTTTATTGCAAACCTCAATGCATGTGCGGTAAACAAAAAGCTTTACGGCGAACCTGCAGAGACTTCCTATAGGATAGCGATGGAGGTCGTTACAGGAAGGGAAGCAGAGCGATTTGGGGCTGAGCAGAGACACCTAATGTCAGAGTGACAGGTGATAAAGATAAGCCTGTCAGGCAACTGGAGGCTTCCTCATTGCACCGGCGCACACACACCTTGCTTCTTGCTGACAGATACAAGATGGGTGGTGCAAGTCAGAGAATAAGAACCACACTCATTTTCACCCTTTTATGCTTTCTCCATCCATCGCTTGACCCTCTTCATCCTGTACCTCCGTTGCAATTAGCGGATGAGTACTTTCGCTTGTTTTACTTAATTCCAGAAAAAAAATGTATGGCAGCTGAGCAATCTGCGAGTGCAGGATTTCACCCAGATCTAATGAAGTCTCATGCCTATTGCAATTGGTCATGTTGCCATGGTGATGACGAGCCTAGCACAGAGGACTGCCGTTGTTTCAAAGCTAAACTCAGCCACCGATTTCCTCCTTGGGCCAGGAAAAGCAGCTTGTTTTTCTCAGTGCCACGTATTGTAATAGACTGAGACGGAGGCACTAATGTATCTGTTTAATAAGTGTTTCTGTTGCCAGGCAACATAAGACAAGTGTCTCTATTGATTTTAACGACACACAGGATAGTTGATTAGAGGAGAATTATGAGAACAGTTCTCTAGAGCTGGCTGATGTATACATTTAGCTGTTCTTCCAAAACCACACATCTTGAACAGATGATTAATGAAGCTTAAATTTGCTAAGTTAAGGGAAGAAGGAGAAAACACCTACTATTCTTAAATGGAAGGTTCGTAGACCCTCTGTCTCATTTACCTTCAGCATGGAATAATGTGCATCCCAACCTTTCTTAACTTAGGTTTAAGTGTTCTTTTTGAACACATTGATTGGAGGTTACCAACACCCCCATTACATTAGATGGAACAACAATGTTTCAAAAAAATAAAAAGGGTTTTGGTGAGGTCTTCAGGTGTGCATTAACAACACAGTGGACCTCCCATTGTGAGTGACAGTATTTTAGAGTTTTGAGCATGCACAAAACCTCTGTAGCAAGATTGCAGTGGCCTATCATTGTAGCGGCAGTGTATTGAGGTCCTGAATGGAGTGTGGCAACATCTCTATGACTTGGCCCCATGCACATGTGGATTGGTTGTTGAGAATTTGAAGAACTATTGGTCATGTTGGCCTTACGTCTGATCGGTACAAGGTCGTGAAAACAAACTAGTGCAGACATGATACCTATGACGGCACGATTGTGTTAGGGTGGTGTGATTTTCTAGAATGTAGCTGCATCCTGCTGCAGTCAGAGTTTTGTCACAGAGCTTGATGATGGCAACAGAGTGTCTAAGGAAAGCAAAAAAACTTTGTCACAATCCAGCCACATCCTAATAGGTCATGTAGGTCACAAAGAGTAAGGTTGTAATCCAGTGTGAAGGGGGGCTAATACACAGTGGTTAATACTGTGCATCAAAATCAATCAATCAATCAATCAATCAAATTTTATTTGTATAGCACATTTCAGCAGCAAGGCATTTCAAGGTGCTTTACATAATTAAAAAACAAAATAAAAACAGCATGTGACAATGAATAAACAGTAAGAAAGAGAATAAACAGTAAGAAAGAGAAGAAAAAAGAAAAGTCACAATCATTCATCTGCTGCCATTTTAAATAGATTAGATAATCTGTAATATACAGTTTATTCATCTGTTTTAAGACTTGACTAGGTCCCCTTACGAACGGAATAAAAAAATATAGATATATATTATCACCTATTTAGATTAAAGGGCTGGTTTAACAGGTCACTTATGAGATTTCTGGTGGCAACACGGGCATATTTAAATCCATACAGCTCAGTACAAGAAGCCTATAGGTTCCAATCAATTATCTTTAAAGCAAAAAGAGGCAACAACTGTTCAATTTGAATGTTTGAAATGTTTTTAAAATCCTTATAAGAACAAAAGTTGCAGTAAGCAGGCTACCTAAACTAGAGGGATTTTTTTTTCCATTAAGTATGCCAAAACCTATTCATAAATAATGAAATGCACGTAAATATATTGGACACAACAGCAAAATTACTGCAGAGTCTTTGTTCTGTTTCTCATTTGGCTCAACACTACCCAAAAAATATTGTTAGTGCTTGAAAAAGTTGTTAACAGTGCCACTGTTGTATTCACCAAGACTTTGCACAAATCCCCTTTTATCAAGTGAATTTCCTGGTAAAAACTGAAACCAACTCTTTTCTCTTGTCGCCTGAATGTGATTACAGCACAGGTAGTGCATCCTCGAGCAGCAGGCAAAGGAAGAAAAATGAACACACAAATTAAAGCAGTGCCAGCTGCATAGTTGTGGTTAAGAGGATGTAGGCATGTGGGAGGAAGGGAATGGCGTGTAAATGAATTGCTGTACGCTTAATTAACACAAAATCCTTTTGTCTTCGGGCTCTGACTGGGGCAATTTGTTAGTGTTCAGTTGAAAATGTGAGGAAACGATTAATTAAGCATCTAAAATGAAAATGAGTTGAGAAAATGGTCCTCTTTTGACCTCAGAAAGAAAAGGTGTAAGATTTTGGGCCTTGGTCCAAGAGGGAGGGGCAGTGGGTGGGAGAAATTCACTGACTTAAGGGCCAAAGGGGGAAAGGACTGATAGTGTACTCACCTCTAAATGACTGAGACCAAAGGCCGGGCTATAACAGCTCTAATTACACTCCGGAAATTGCAGTCATTGTGCAGTAAATAAAAGAGGCAACAAGGTCAGAGGAGTGTGTGTGAGGAGGAGATGGAGATAGAGCGGCTGCCGGGTTTCACCACTGTACATGGGACTCCCATAAATCTAATTTTCTTTCAATTATGCACACACAAATTAAGACAGGGGTGATAAAAACCCTTTGAGTTGAATTTGGAATGATGAGAGGCCCATTACGAGGTCCATGTTATATGGTCTGTGGGGGATATGAAACTGCGCAGTTATGAGCCAGCAAATAGACTCATCCCATTCAGAGCTCATTCACACTGTGGCTTATCCATAGCAGGCTATTTACAGCATGTCAAACGCCTGAAGGCACTTTGATTTCCTCTTGATGGGCTGGTTGGTTGGAAAGTGGATGTTAGAGAAGTTTGACAGATGCAAAAGGAAGATTGATGCTGCTTCAAAGCCGCTTTGGAAGCTGCTTATTGGAGTGGGAGATGGCACTAGTTAAATCAGCCCTCTCTGAAGTGGTGCAATGACTGCACGTGAACGGTGTGCAACATCCCTGTGTGCCAGAGTAAAAGGTGTGAAGCAAAGGGAGGGAATTAGCAACTTGATATAAGACTGTTTGGAGAATATGGTTGAAGGATATTTCCATCTGTTTCAGCACATGAACATACTGTACATCAGGGGGTAAGGATGAATACTGCACTGTGTATGGTAATGTTCACACAACCTTATTTAGCTACACTGAACCGACTGACCATGAACAAACAGTAATTACCTCTGCCAAGAATTTACTGAAAACAAATCACAATGAAAGGAATGTCCTATCGAATACTTCAGAAACTTGACAGTCATTTTGCACTTTAAGCTCGTATAACCATTGGACATCCCATGATGCAGCATCTCTAATTGGTTTCAGCTGAACAGAATCAAAACAGGAAGTTGTTGAAGTCAGGCAAAAACCTTGTATGTCTGGTTTTTGCAATTTTCTTGTTTTTGCCTAAATCAAACCTACTGGCCGCCCTTCACACCAGTCTGTGTTTCATGAATGACTTTTCAAGGTCAAGTGTCAAAATGGAGACCGACTTGTGACCACAGAGAATATAAAATTTTAAAAAACTCCCCCCTCACTTCCTGCAAAGTTTAGCTTTTAGAAACAAGCTTTTTGTCCAACAACAACAAAGTATAATCACAAAGATATGTTGGCACAAACTTCTAGCATAACTGCCTCAAAGACATTTTTACCCACATTGCAGATTTTTTCCCCAAGAATTACTTTAAAACTCTACTTGAACCAAAAAAAACAAACAAAGTTATACCTTAGTCCCAGTTATTTGGGATTATCCCTTATATGAGCTGGACTGATGAATTTCTTTCCCACTTAGGTTAAGTTTTAGTGTTTTTGGGTTATGTATGGAAAACAATAACATATAATTTAAATTCAAACAGAAAAAATGTAGTAAAAGAAACCTATTAAACCAATAGTAGTGTATTGTCATACATGCACACACCTTTCTACAGAGCTGGTTCTCTTGGTCAGATTGATCTGCGCTATCAGGCAAGATAGCCAGCAGTGCCGGGCCACATCTATTCACTGAATAAGTGCTTGGACAAGCTGTTCTTTCAGGGGCCAGCCAGGCAACAATAGCCCCCCTAATAGCTCCAGTTTGTCTCAGTTAAGAGCAACAACTTCCCCGCTCTTTTTCTACTCTTACCTCACACCGCACTGCCTGTCGCTGTGTTGACCAAATAACTTTTCACTCTCTCCGTTTGGCTTCTCTCTCCATCACTGATTGCCATGTTATTTTTGTCTTTTCTTCTTTCTACCGCTCCAAGACGGGGAAGCAAATCTATCTTACGAAACACTGATCCCACGGTACATTTCTCAGAATAATCGTAAAGGTGAAGATTGGTCATAAGTGGTGGGGGAAAAAAATGGTTATTTCCCTCGTTACGTTTTATCTAAAGCACATGAAGCATGATGACCTGAAAGTGGTCCTACATTTGTCTTGAATATAACAGTATGATAAAATAAAAAGGTGTTACATTGCAGCATTATATCAAAGCCTTAATTAAACAGTATAGCATCTTTTAGCTCATGGCTTTGGTTTTACACGACAAAAATGTACAATCTGGTTTAGTTTTACTATTCCAACCAAGTTTGTCTTTAATCACAGAAGCAGTTTTAGGTCAGACAAACAAACTGGGACACGTGAGAGACAAACGGTCCCTGCAGGGAACAAATTAAAGTTGAAATCTTTAGGCAGGTAAAAATTGGTAATACTCGTTTAAGACAGATTATCTCTGAAACGGAGCGTTTTTCCACAAATTGCTCAGAAAGCAATAGACTTAATTTCAAATATCTTTAGCTAAATTTGGACCACATTTAAAAACAGCCTTTCTTACAAACATGATTTACATAAGAAAGAACATAAAATTTAAAAAAGATACAAGTAAAAACAAAACTATAAACAAGTGAGACAACAAAAATCTGTAAATTACACACAATTGCCAGAAAGAACTTTGACGCCGACTGAAATGTTTGATTTATAGCCTGAATGTGTAGCAGAATAGTGTGACAAAAGCACAACCATATTGTGCAGTAAACAGTTAAAACAAGAAACTTTAATGGGTAACAAAAATATATTTCACTGGTAGAATAAAACAATTTAAAGTGACAAACATAAAGATTGACAGGCTGTGCACTGACAACAATATGTCAGACATGGTAAAGAACGGATGTGACTTTGTATGCATTTGAAAAAATTAATAATTAGGCACATACTTAGAATTACAACTTGGTCTGTGCCACAACCACAGATCATGTTAATTTATTATTCACCAATATTGTTTAATTTCATGAGTCTATTCAACAATTAAATCCAGTTATTTATCCAGATTTTAACTCAGACATCAATGAATGGATTAAACATTGTTTAGTTCTCTTTACAACACTAAAAAAATACTCCCTGGGAAGTTTTGGTGCCTAAATCCAACTAAATGGCAAGAAAATTAAAGATGCTGAGCAGAAATCAAAACAAATACATGACAATGAAGTACTTTCACCACTAAAACTTAACAGATTTTTATGCTAGGCTCCTCAAAGTGTGACACTTACACATTCTTAAGTAGAGCCAATGAAGCAACATCGTCACTTGATTTTGCTATGAACTATAATTTGTCATGTACTGCACACAACTACATGCGTATTGATGGTACATGCAGTTGACCATGCAGATAATAATCCTAGGCAGATGCTAAGGCCAACCTCCATACCTAACAAGAGTCTGAGTTTGAAGAAAGAAAAAAAGAGACATGTTACCGAGGCAACGAGTGGGTGCACCCCACATAGGAGTCCCCAGAAGAGCGAAAGAAGGAAGTACGGGCTTTGTTTGTCGCTCTGACAATTTGTACAGCTCATTGCTGAGCATTAAACAACAGTTTTCATGATAGCAGGTGAAAATTTTCCGTTTTCAACAGGACTCACATCACAAAATAAAGGAAGTCTGCTGTACAACTTAATAAACATAAATCTCATGATTCTCCAATGTAAGCTGAATAGACTCTATAGCTGATGACATCTGTTACACTTTTTGTTTGTCAGGTTAGCATTAAATCTGTGGTCATCATTAAATTGTCCAATAAAAACAGTTTTTTCCAGATAGTACACATACAAGCTACACACTATGCGAACCAAGCACCAACTCAAACAAATATCCTTCTACAAATGAATAAGCTGAATATGAATTCATTACAATACAAATGCCACCAAACCTCACAGTAAAAATAATTGAATGCATACATGCTTCAACACATTGAATATGGGCGTATTCAAAGCATGTTTACAATTTTCCTGTAGGAGTCTTGTAACAGGATGCAATATTGATCACTTCTCAAAGATTGAGCCTGCTAGAGGCCAGCGTGATGCCTAATTGTATTAGTGAAAACAGGATATGACATTTTCATACTGCGACTCACAAACAGAATAGATGAGTATCACATATGGAGGACATATACTAATGAAACTACAACAAAGTCTTTTTCCCCCCACCTCACACAGCAAAGATTTTCAAGGGGATTGTTTACAGTGTAGTAAAGTAGGAAAAATGTAGGACGCAGCACACCTAACATTCAGAAGAAAATAAATAAACCAATTACAAGATTCACAACCTGTATCATGCATGTGTTTGATTTTAACAACTTAATATCAGTTTGGCATGTAATTCTGCATGTTTAGCTCATCTTCCACCATCAGAATATGGTGATAACTAGATTAAGACATTGTGTATCTGTTGTTTACACATGGATTACAGATTGGGTTTATATTGGTGTCAACCTTTGATCTTGCTGATCTACTGAGAGCAATCTATGCCTCTATAAACTGCTGTCCATTAGCCGATGAGATCAGGCCACTTCCTTCCCCTTTTAGCTTTTAAGTCGATATGTAAACAAAAACACAGCTCAGCTCAAGCGTCACATATACACAACCAACATACACGGCCACCCCCCATGGGAATAATTTGGCCTTTTCCATCAGTACTGCAGTTTTTGACCTTGGATGTGACACCATGTTTACTTCGTTCACCTGCATCCAGAGCACAGCTAAGTGATAATTTGGCATCTGTTCCTGTGAAAATGTTGCTTGTAAAAATACATCTGTCTATGTCAGAGAGAATTTCCCCAAAATAACCCAACATACTTTCAAGAAGATCTATAATACCACTTACATGCCTACACATTAACTTAAAGAACTATCTATGCATCCATATTTAATAAGAAGTGTTTTGAACTATACCATACATTTTTTCTTCCCACTTTAAGGCAGATGCTGCTGTGAAAATCATCTCTAAAAGCTTTGTTTTTTTATTTCCTCTCTAACTGTGCTTTTCATATATCAGCCTTATATAAACCCAGTGTGGATACCTACAATACGAACATAAACTACATATTTGGTTTGTCCTATATAGAGACTATTACTGAACTGAAGATTCTCCCATAGAGACATCTTTTTTGTGCCTTTTGGTTTGCATTTTATATAATTCATTCAAAAAATTTCATTGATTGTATAACAGAAGCTCTGACCTTTCAAATACTGTGCTGAACAGGAGTCAAATCCCCCCCACCCCCCTAAAAAAGCCATTTTGAGACACATTGTCTGCAATCAGTCACAGGAGATGACCATTAAGCAAACACCAGCAGTACCGACCTCACTAGTCACTGGTTGTAATGAAGAAAATCCATCTAAAAACTTGCTTATTCTATGTTTTGGGAAATGGAGGACCCCATAGCAAGCCATGTGCAATTTGCAGTTAATGGACTAGAACATGCAAAACTGCTGGCATGTGCTTTCAAATAATTTGATCACACACAGGCTGTATGTTACTTTGGCTGCCACCATTCTTAAACCGACTGAGCAATGTGCTCTCAGATAATCTTTTGGAGGGATTGCAGCATCAATAAATTGGGAATAAAAGGACCACCCACTAGGTTCATCTCATTTAAGCAGAAAGGCCACGGTAATTGTAGAAAAAGTTGAAGGCCACTGAAGAAAAAGATTATTATCATGTATCCCACACATCTTCATATGGAGATTTAGCCTCTCCTTTCACAAAAACTGTTCTGAGATTTTCTTCTTCAGAATAATAATTTGGTAACCTCTAATCCTCTGGGCATAACTGACAGCCTTGAATCTATTGCTTCTACACAAACCTTAATTTTGACACAGTCATGGGAAAAAGAAAGGGGTTTATGTATCAAGACATAATAAAAATGATCTGGTCTTTACTAGGTGGAGGAAGGGAGGAAAGACATCAGCAATTTCCTTGGAGAAGCAGTTGTAGCTGCCAATCAGTCTGGTAAGGGTTCTAAGGTCATGTACAATCAATATCGAGTCCATCATTTTGCAGTGACAAAGATTATTCACAAGTGGGAAACATGTAAAACAGATGCCCAATTTTCCAGGACTGGACGTCCCAGCAAATCCCCCCTAAGGTCTTTTAAGACAACAGAGACCAAAGTCGAAATGTTTGGCTATAAATGTACAGGGCCATGTTTGGTGAAAACCAAACACAGCAAATTAGGAAAAGAAAACTCCTCATGCCAACTATTAAAAGCCCAGTGGTAGAAGGGGGATGATTTGGACTTGTTTTACAACCATGGGACCTGAGCATGACCGTACCATCAAACTCCTCCACGTATCAAAGTATTTGAGAGTCAAATGTGAGACCATCTGTCCAGTGGCTGAAGCTTGGTTGAAACTGGGTCATGCAAAAAGGCACAAACACACCAGAAACTCTACAACAGACTGACTGAAAAAGAAAAAATAAAAGATGTTACAAAGGTAAGATCTCAACCTGATTTAAATGCTGCGGTGGGACCTTAGGAGAGGTCTGCAAACCTCTATAAACTAAAGCAACGGTAAAAAAAAAAAAAAAAAAAGTGGGCTAGCTGTTGATTCATGGGGTAGAATTCGATTTTCACACCTATTCAATATGCACAATTGAACTATTTTAGAAACCGGTAAAAACCAGATCATGTTTGATTTGTTTGTCATGATACATAAAACCTTACAAATTAAAGAGCAAGGACTTTCTCCTATGACTACATTTATAATGAAGGATGCAAAAGATTGGCTTAGAAGTGAATTCTGATGTTGTTTTCGCAGAAAAAGCTGTTGCAACAAATTTACCACCTGAAAAGACTGTGACCATAGCAAACTGTTTTAATAAACAAACACAATTCAAGCCTCTGCTCACCTAACAAAGCAGTCCCTTGAAGGAGGTTTCCTAAAACGACAATCTAACCTAGAGGTTTTGCTTTCACTAGATCTATTGAGAGCCTGTTACATTCTAATCCTAAATGTGGGCTCTGACATCCTCGATACCAGAATATGTGGGTGGAAAGGAACAAGTGAACAAAGGACAATGCAGCTTGTAATCCTGTTAAAGGATTATGGGCTCCACTACATGCACAAACACACATACTCACACACATGTGGATGTTTTGTTTGGGAGCATCCTTCCTGCCTTACACTTGTTCATTAACCCCTACACTCAGGCTTAATAGCATTACATAAACAACCCCAAAGTCCTGTAACCTTAAAATGACCTTAATCTTCAATTTCCACAAAAAGAAACAGAGTTTAAAGTGTTGTCAAAGAAAATCCATTTTTAACCAAGGACTTTTTTCATCTCTGAAAGGATGAAACTACAGAACGGCTCTTGCTTAACACAGTTTGAGCCTCTAGGCTACAGTATGTACTTGTCTAGTAGATGAAGTCAGACCTTTTAGATGTTTAATCAAATTCTTGGCAAGAATCAGCAACTAGATCAAACAGAGGCTTTACATGCACATTCCTAAACTGAAAATGTATCACTGGACTAGAGCAGTTCAATTATCTCTTTGTGAGTCATTGTTATGACATCCAGGATGCCATATATTAAAAAAGCTACAGAGGAGCAAATTATTAATCCATGCATTGCTCCCCTGTGATGCTAATGATCAGTCTCGAGGCAAATACAGTTCAAAAGTGCAGAGCGGAGCTCCAGAAGCTTTAGGCGTCACAAATTTATCCTTCTGAACAGCTGAAAAGTGTTTTTTTTTTTCTTTACAGGAAGAAATGTACCATTGTGTGGGTAGTGACATCGCCAGGAGCGGCACTTCTGAAACTTCCAGTGAAAGTACAACTCCCATCAGCACCACCGCCAATTATCAACTCAGTCTAGATGCTCCACAGTTTTCCCATTTTGCACCGATGTTTAGATTGTGTTTTAGCCCCGAGACACGCAGCGCAACACTTTGTAAGGTTTGCAAATGCAAAAGCCAGTGTTTGAAGAATGAGATACTTGCTTACACAAGTTCTCTTAAACGAGCATCTCATCAGTGCAGCAAAATATACAACAAACCATGAATTATTAAATGGCTGTTTAGCCTAAATGTAGCCCTATTTCTACTTTGCATTAGGATATCAACTGACAGTGGTCAGTGGAATCATCCTTTTTGTGTGTTTTCTGTTGTCATTTGGATTTATTTTTTAAAACCTTTAAAAACACTTATTTAAACACTTTTTTCTTTGGCTATCATCTTCTTCTGTGCTTCCTTTTGTTTGAAGCTTCATGACAACACATTGTCAAGAGAAAACAGTGCCATGACTAATAAGGAAAACTGTAATATGATGTCTAAAAGCGCAAGTTCCAACACTAACCTACACATTTATACATTTCCCATAGAGGCATTCATAAAAGAAAAAGAAAATGAACCAATAAACAGCAGAAATTAGGTTTTTGTCTTACCTATTGATGCCAGCAAAAGAAGAGATGGTGGATGTCCCATTTGGTCATTCAGGAAGCACATAGAGGAAAAAGAAAGCCAATAAACACACATTAGCAAGTTTTATATAGTTCAAAATTATAAGAGTATGCAAGTTTTTAAGTCTTCAAACAGCAAAATTACTGTAAGATTTGCAAATGTTGTGTCAGTATGTACATGTAAATAGAAACAGACTATAAAGGGTGAAAGAGTTGATGTAGATATGATGATAATGATGCTTAAAGTTCAGAAAAATCAGTGACAATGTTCTCAAGGCAAAAGTTTTCCCACTTATCTGGTTGGACTTTGGTGCTTTTTCCTTCTACATTTGTGTTGCTTCAATAAACATTTAGAGATGTTTTATTCAAGCAAACAAAAACTGCTGAAACTGACCTTGTATTAAGTATTTAGATGCTGCTTTTTGACAAGTCACTCACAATATTTACACAATAAATATTTTTCTAAGTGTTGAAATTAAATAAAACAAATTGACTCAGTTCTACTCAATGATCTAAGTATTTGTGGTGTGATTTGTTGAGGAAGTAAGAAAAAGACTTCTAATACTTTTTTTGTACATTTCTGTGCATCTGTGCAGAAGGTAGTAGTGTCAGGAACTAATCAACACAAGGAAATCTTTAGTGATATCTGCATAATACTTCAAAAAATTAATAAAACATTGCACACATCTAAAGTGTGAATTTAGAAAATGAAAAACTTGATAATTAGTAAGTGAATGAAATGTTATAGTTTAATTATAAGCAATTTCCAGTTGAGGGTTTATCAAATTAGTCGCAACATAAATGAGTAATTTAGTACTTAGAGGCCTCTTCAGTGACCGCATTGTGTTTTAAGACAAGACAGTTTAAGTTTTATATCAAATACAGCATGGGTGGCATGCATCTTTTTCCTCTTTGAAGCAAGACTGGTAAGTACCAGTTTATTAATAATGTTACCACTGAGCCGTTTTATTTCCTTAAACAAAACAAACAAAAAAAACACTTAACTCTTGCATGAAATTAATGCAATAATGAAGTTTTTTAAAGGTCACTGTGTAGAAATTCAGAGCAGAAACTGGTCATTTCATCAATATTTGACTTCATTCTTGGCCCAAAAACTCATGTTAAATTTACAGTTAACTCAAATACCAACTATGATAGCAGTTCACCAGATCAGTTTTGGTTTCACTTTAACTAGAATATTTTATTTTGGTCTCCTTTTCAACTCAGTATCTTTATTCTTCTAATCACTGAATTAAAAAGAGAGCTGTTCTCCTTCATAGCATTCGTTTCGTGTCTCACATTGGGAACGCCCATGGCATGACCTCATCAGAAGCTCCTATTACATTACGCCAGCCAGGATTGGATGGAGATACACTCGTCAGCGTCAGAGAGGGCAGAGTCCCTCCCCCTATAAATAGGGCTTACGCTGCACTGAGACTTTATTCAAAAACCTCTTCTCGCAATGAGCAGAAGTTCCAACCAGCTCCCTGCTGGTACTGCCTTTTTCTCTCTGAGCCCAGCTGAACTGTCCACAGATACACGCGCAAGCTCGGTCGCCGGGCGCTTGGCTTGGAGGTTCTGGTCAGTACCGCAGCGAGTAGCCGTTCCCGGTAGAAATACC
>NC_051452.1:9695843-9709565 GCF_001649575.2 Kryptolebias marmoratus | reverse complement strand
TTTTTTTTTTTCTCGGTATTTCTACCGGGAACGGCTACTCGCTGCGGTACTGACCAGAACCTCCAAGCCAAGCGCCCGGCGACCGAGCTTGCGCGCGTATCTGTGGACAGTTCAGCTGGGCTCAGAGAGAAAAAGGCAGTACCAGCAGGGAGCTGGTTGGAACTTCTGCTCGTTGCGAGAAGAGGTTTTTGAATAAAGTCTCAGTGCAGCGTCAGCCCTATTTATAGGGGGAGGGACTCTGCCCTCTCTGACGCTGACGAGTGTATCTCCAGCCAATCCTGGCTGGCGTAATGTAATAGGAGCTTCTGATGAGGTCACGCCATGGGCGTTCCCAATGTGAGACACTCACTCATGCTACTCAGAGAACCGGGGTTACGAAAGTAACCCAAAGTTTCTATGATTAAACCAGTCTGATATTTGTGGGTGTACGGATATTCAAAATCCTCTTTCTGAAACCAAAACTATGTTTGCCTTTGAGTCTTTTGATATAATGCAAATTCTCCCTCAAAATCCTGTTGCAGTTAAACTCTCTTCATCACTTTCTTATTACCAAGTTGTGCTCAAAAAAAATTCAGTCAATGGGGAAACTAAACATGGATTTGTTTTTCCCAAAACTCTTAAAAGTCCAAGCACATAGAACATGGTTCTGTGATGGATTCATGTTATTACACAGTGTCACTGGGAAGAAGAAAAAAAAAAATCAGGCCTTGGGTTCCGAGAATCAGGAGGAATATTTATATCTCCCAGCACTGAGGTTTTATGTTCCACTGCAGTAGAGTCATGACATTTGATTATCTCGTCAACATAAATTCAGGAATTTTTTTTGAAACTGGCTTGTTTTCTAAACTAACATTTTGGTCAAATCTGCATCATTACCAACAGGCAGGAAATTACATTTGATCAAAACCAAACTGGAAGCAGAACTGACAGAAAAATAACATGTAAGGCAGGCAGAAAATATAAATATTATTTGAACTATATCCGTTTTGATCAATTCTCAATCTATAATATAGCACAAAGTATTTATGGGAATAACAAATATCTACATTCATGCATAAAAAAGAAGCAAATAATCATCAAATGTAGCTTCATCTCCATAGGTTACACTCAAACCTTCACGTGAAAAAATAAAAGAAATGTTGAAATGATGCTTCTTTTCAACACAGACTCCACTTCTTGATAGGATAAAGCAGAGGATGTAAGCCCCACTTCAAAGTACGGTGTAAGGGGTTGCAAGCTTTACATTCAGCTAATCTGACCTGTGGGCAATGCCTTAGCCACTAGCTCTAATGTTAATCCTTTGACTGCTCTTCTCTGCACAGTTCACAGATTCTTCTTGTCAATGGGATACTGCACCCGTGAGACGTCTTAAGTCAGCTTGTTGTCGTCTCAAAACAAAGCCAAACACAGCTTTGCTCGTCTCTTTAGAACATAATCAGGGTAGAAACTCACCAGAGGGCCTTCTTGTTTGAGGGGCGAAAAAAATGCCCAAGAGATGTTCAGGTTTACAAGAACTGCAGGCACTTTACATGTGCAATGTCTAAGTGTTAAAAAAGCCACCATGGAAATCCAATAAAGAATGCCTGGCTGCTCTGACCTCACTAACCTCCTTTTATCCTTGCCTCACATCTTTAACCAGTTTTGGCTCAAGAGGAAAACCATTTAGCAATGGTCGCACTGTGAGGCTGAGCCACACTGACAGACCTTCAAGAAAAGGCTCTAGATTTTGGATTTTTTTTTTTTTCTTTTAAATTGTAGCCCATTGTTACTGAGGCTGATTGCTAACAATGACTACAATTAGCCAACCTGAGAATACAAAACATAAAAATACACAGTAAAACCGTTGTAAAGTTATCTTCGAGCTTTCCATGTCTGTGTATGGAGGGCCCTGAAGCTCACCAAGATGTAAATTTAGCATCTACTCGTATCTAGAATAAGAAAACCTATTTACAGTATGTTGTATTATAAAATGTCTACAGACATCTCATGCTGGCTCACCAATAATGTTATGGGTATTTACTTCATAATTAAACAACAGACACAAAGACTGACAGCTGGCACATTTATTTTTACAACCATAATGTGGTTTTACATGGTTTGGACAGTCTTGCAAACTGGATCTCTTCCTAAGAGAGCAGTAACCATAAACATATTTCTTAGTCATCTCTAAGGAAGTAATCAGACAGTTTTCAAAACACAGGTAGACATTTTGACTCCAAGCAGATTTCTTGGGGGCACTGTGGCTTTAACTAACTATAACATTGATAACCATGACACTTCACTTCCATTTGCAAATTATGGCCTCTACAGCAAGAAATCTCATCTGTCTGGACGACACCCAATACAAACATGACAGAAAACAGGCAGCTCACTGTTAATGGTTTTATAATTCACCTCCAAAAACACACAGGTGAAGGTCTTTTCATTCTTTCAATGAGCATTTCTGAAAGGCATTTCGCAGATTCGGAGAAATACATTTTGTCTACAAAAAAAGTGTTTGTTAAAGTAACAGGCTAGCTTAGCATTTTCACATCTGACGCTAATGTGGCCACAACAAAGACAGGCTGTTCCCTTTTGGAGATTTTTATTAGCTAGGCAAGTAAATATGTCTGTATTTTAAAGATAGACTATAAACCATTATCTAAATATTTTTTTTTTATTTAACATATATGAAACAAAACAATGCCACAAAAAAACAATATGATGCCAGCTAGCTAGTTAGCATTAGCAATTAGCTATCTTGTTGACAACTTTCATTTTGTTTTTCTTCTATAGCTTGAGAAGCTTTTGGTGTTGCGTTTCCTTTTGGTTACATTATTGAGATGACCATTATTACCTGGGTTTACATAGAAATAAATATTTTAAGACTGACTGAAATCCCACAAAAGTAAATAAAGAATTCCTGTGCAAAATTATGAAATTCACTAGAACGAGACAAGTGTGATGGAGACATTAATTTTCTTTCTAATCAAATTGCTGCAATTACAAGTAAACCAAAAAAGAAGGAAAACAAAGAAAAAGAGAAATCAGACATTCTTTATCTTCTCTTCCACTCCAGGTCGGGAACATCCCATAAGAGCTGCAGTTGCAGAGATGCCATTACCCATCACAATTTACCCCTTGTCAAAGTCATTCAACTCCTTACACCTGCCAATTTCTGCTTCTCCAAAGACATTGATTTCAAGGACAGAATCTTTACCTGATACCTAATATAACCTCCAACAAGTGCCATTTTAACAAGATAATCAGTGTTTTTGACTTTGCCTGTCAGTGGACACAGTGTCATGTCTTATAGATGGAAAGGTGCACATTTTGAGATATGAAACAAGTCAGCGTGAGTCTGTAGCAAGAACACTCCATGTAGAGAAAAACGTTGTTCAACAGTTAAAACCAGTAACTCTGTTTAGATAAAATAAAATCAATAGCTAGTGTATGGTTCATATTGACAGGGACATGTAGTGAATTATAGTTTTCATCAAAAATAACCACAATATACAATATTATGAAATGGTTTGTACTAACCCCATGATACTTAAACTGTGGCACAAATACCATTGCTGGGACTTTGGATCCCTTTAGTGATACTCAAATAAAATGTTGGTATCAACTTTTCAGAAGCTACTTAACTACCATAAACTGAAGTATAAAGCTAAAAAGTAGTGGCAGATAAAATGATGAGTGGTTCAGGCCATTAACTATCTTGGCTCCAAATAGAAACTACTTGAAACTAAACTGTGAGGGAGAATATTTTTTTAGAACATTTGTTGAAACTGGAGCGGATGGTGGTTAACCGATGTGCTACTTTAGCAGAGCCAGTGATGTCTCTGTTGGCAACAAAAGGCGCAAAACAGAGAGTTTGGTTCAAGTGATCTCAACATTTGTTTTCAGTTGTTGTGGGGCAAATAAAGAGTCAAGACCGGTGTCCACGTGGGGCTTATCTCAGCAACGAATGCTTGGAACAATCCCATCTTAAACCAGGGCACTGGGCATTTTGGCTACTTGACACCATCACTCAAGGAAAGCTGAGCTGAGGATGATCAGGCCTCAAGAGTGTGTTCTTAAGGCAGTGTTTATGTCAGACACTTAAACTGAAACGTTTCAGTAGCTTGTAAGTTTGTACAACTGGTTGTCAATGGTGGTACTTTGAGAGCTCAGTGTCTTCTGAGGTGACCCTCATTATAAAGAGTTTGAGAACTACACTTAACAAATCGGTTAATTTAAAAATAACATTAAGTCTTTCCTTCAGAACTTTATTTCTGAACAGCTTTGTCAAGTATGTGAGAATTCATTACTTTTTAGAACATCCAAAAGGAGGTTCTTCACAGTAGTATCAATCAAAATTACAGCCCAACTCTGCTAATAAGGTGGATGAAAAACTTCTGGCTGAGATGCCGACCTGCTCCAGCAGTCTATTTGTACGTAAACCCTGAAGAGCCTCAAACAAATTCATGCACGATCAGCTAACCAGCTCAACTGTATACACCTCCTCAGACATGAATGTTAAATATTCTCTGTAAACATTTGTCTACAATCATACTGAGCATTGGGGCTGCCGGGACATCTTTCATAGATTTTAGAAGAGCAGAGCATCTCTGAGGGATTCATTTTTAATAATAGCCCTGAAAATGTTGCACACACCTATGCACAACCTATTCTTTCAGTGTTGTTGCAACCTACTTCATGTCACTTTACATTAATGTTAAAGAGGTCACTGACTCGGGCTTACACTCAAGGTTGCACCAACATTTCTTCCCCCTGCAGCCTGTCTGTCACCGTTTGTTGTCCTGGAGACGCTCCGTGAAACTGCTCACCGCTGATGAAAGCACTATCAGAGAGAAAAAGGTGTCTGCTGTGCTGTTATCCATTTTTGTTTATAGACAGGAGAGTTAATAGCAGCTAATGAGAGAACAGTCAGCTGCTGTGCTGTTTGCAGACTTCGGCGGTGTGACACCTAATAAAAAATTGCAGGGAACGCCGAGGTGTTGGGTGCAAATGATGGGGTGTGAGGTGTGAAATGGACAGCTCTATATACAAAATGCACCCAACTGTGCAGTCAGGATGCAGTTAGTTTACTGTCGAGCGCTGTTGATGGCTGACCAATAAAAAGGAACATTAAATGTTTCAGAAAAATGTCGGAGAGGACAAAGTGGCTACATGTGTCCCAGAGACGGTGCCATTATCAACCTCAACACAACCCTGTAATGTAGCTGGCCTAATAAATAATCTTCAGCCATAATTATTTAAGTTTTTTTAACCTATTTCTTTAGTAAAGTTGAAGTAATAATTCGAGATTTGCTCCAAAAAAAGCCTTTATAGCATTTACCTTTAGCAAGAAGCTATTTTAGGTACAAAGAAAGTAGTCAGTATAATTTTTTGAGAATTTGAAGACAGGATTGTGTAAGTGCATGTGTCAGTGTGAAAGTTTGTGTCTGTTAGCAAAATATCCTAAACCACTGGATGGATTTTAATGAAACTCAGAAAATATTCAATGAATGTATATAAAAAACAGTTTAAATTTATGGATAATCAAGCTTAGGAAACACGAAAAGGGCTATAAGTCAGTCAATTTTATAAATACTGAGCTAATATTCTGAGTGGTAGTAGCTGGGAGTAGTCCCCATCACATACTCTGAGCACTGAGTGTGTGCAGTATCTTTGTTGTAAACTTAGACAGGGTTGACTCTAACAGTTATTGCCAGTCTGTTAGCAAAATATCTTCTAAATAACTGAAAGGACTAATGAAACTTTCAGAAACTAATCACTGAATGTGCATCTACAGCTGATTTTAGAGTAAATTTGATTTAAAGACACAAAATAGCCATAATTCAATCAGTTTTACAAACACTGAGCTAAATCTGGTGTGGTAGTAGCTAACAGTCATCCACATCTCGTCATCTAAGTGCTAACAGATCGCTTGAGATCTTTAACACTTTGGAATGCATTTCTTCACAGAATGTCATTGTTTTTTTATTTAAAATGTATTAAAACAAAAAATATATATTTGATTTCAAATGGAAAGTAGCATATAGAGCAGGGCTGCATGATATATTAGATATTATTATTGGAGGTCATTGTTTCCATTATTAGCATCACAAAGGACTGAGATAATATCAGATGGACTCCCACTGTTCTTGATGGTTAGAAAATCGTGACCAAGATGCTAAAACATGTGGAAAGAAAACTGTGGATTTATCGCAACTGATAACTTTATTTCCCATTGTTCTAATGTTGAATCCAGTAAGAATTAAACTTTTCTCTTTCCAGTTTCAAACGCTGCTAGCTAACAGTTTCTAAACCACTAAAGCATTAAAGTAGAAACTTCCTCTCCAATAACTTGGGGGGTGGCCTGATGGAAGAAATACGGTGTCGTAAAACATAGTGGCCGATGTTGTAAAACAAGCAGGTGTTGGTCTAATTTGGGCCGGAGAGCTGGAAATAAAAGCAAGCTGCGGCGTGTGATGGGAAGTTTTACACGGAGAGCAATTCACGAGGCCGCCGCCAAATAAACAGAGACAGAAGGCTGCGAGGAGCAAAACCAAGTGCGACAGCGGCTCTGGTGCGGGATGTTTTGCATGCGTATGTCCGCGCTCGCAGCTCGCTCGTTAGGGGCATCTTTTCTTTCCAAAACCCCCGCTGTGCTTGGATTACACACACACTCACTCACACACACACGTGGAAGAAAAGAAACTACATACACGTGATAGATAGTTGGCTGATTCTGCCACATTATCAATTCCTTAGATCTCCCCCTTGTGTCTTGTTGTTTAAGTCGCAGAGCAAAGAAACTAATTAATGGACTCTATATGTTCTTTTTAGAGGCAATTAGATTCACAGAATATTACATCTCAGGCTGGCATGTTTTCTGAAATACAGCTTTCATTATGACTTTATGCTTCAGCAACAATCAAAACACGACTGTGTGAGAGCTTCGGTCTTCACAGCTGCAGCGTCTCAGTATGCAAGCAGCGGCACAAGGGCGTCCTTCCTGCATGCTGATTCCTCCGAGCCACACAGCATTTCTGCTCATCAGAACAAACATGGACACAGATCAGACGGAGGGGACATGGAAAGATTTGAACGATGGTCACTTAGAGAGCCGCGGCAAGCTACAGATGTCAATAAATCTATCAGAGCAAATACCAGGTCCATCCTAAGGAAATGCCAATGTTAGTTTATAATGAGGCAGCTTTCTGCCGGAGTGAAGCTGCAGAGCATCTGACCTGCTTAGAAAAGCACAGAATCTGCAGAAACATGAAGCAGGTGCTGAGGAGTTTAAAAGATGGCAGCTCATGAGGGAAGAACAGATGGAATAAATGAAATTAAAGGTCGAGCATTCCTTGAAGGCTCCCTCCATCTTTCAAAGTTTCAAACTAAGATCATTTTATGTTGAGACCTGACGTAGTGACAGCCAGTTTTTGGTGAGACCTTGAAAATAACATTCTGCACAATTTCATGCTTGGAGTGTGTGTTGTGATTGACGGTCCGTTACTAGCACACCAAATTTCAGCTCAATATCTGGAAAATTCACTGAGGTGGGCCTGTTTTTGTGTAGGCGATTAGCTGTGGAGGACATGATGAATTGGGCTGACTCCAAACGTTAATCAGTTGTAAAGGTACACCCAGTTATTACTTTCTATGAGATATTTTGCTGACACACAACCAAACATGAAAAACAGAGTCAATTTACATGATTGCCTGCCTTGCCATGGTGGCAGGTGATGAATATTAGAGACGTACATGAATCACTTCTCAATGTTTCCTTAGAGTAAAAGAAAAACGTCAAATATGGCTGTTATCTCTGTAGTGTTTCCACAAAGGTTTATACCAAATATGTGTAGAGTATGGGATTGACTAACGTTTTAATAGTGGTGTTTCTTTTTTTGCGCAATGATCTCTTGAAAAAAAGAGAAAAATGTGACATCTTTGCAAGGCTAAGAAGTGTTTGAAGGTCAAAGGGCAGATCAGGTGGTGATCTTTAGGACAACTAGTACCAGAAAAGTACTGTTCTGCTGTGCCAAAACAAAAACAAACTTAAAGGAGAAAAAAAAAAGTGGCAATATAAAAAAAGGTTACAGACATTTTTGTGAGTTATGGGACAACAAATCCAGCAAACACGCTAAAAAAACGGAGGAAAATCAAAGACAAAAAGAACACAGGAGCAGCTGAATAATTGATGCAGGAGTGGAAATTAAACAAACGACAGGAGAGACGAACAGATCGGGAGGAAGAGTGTGGGCAAGAGCCGGGTCCAAGATAATTTTAGAAACAGGCCAGGGAAGCCATTGTTCTTCCTGCTTTGCTCCACCCTGTATCACAGCGGTTAGTTTATCTGTGCGATTAACACAATAGCCCATGAATCATTGAACAGATTTTAATGAAACTGAAATTATTCACTGGATGCACCCCTGCAACTGATTTAACTTTTGGACTTTACCCAATTCAAGATGGACACCACAGCAAAACAACTTTGGCAAACACTGATATGCCTGTAACTCAGTCAGATACTGAGCTACGATTTGGTGTGGAAGTAGCTGAGAGTCCTTCACAACACATGCTCCAAAGCACTACCAGATCTTTTTGCTCATTTGGAATTTCCTCCACTACTTTGATCAAATTTACCCTCCACTCTTGATTCTTCATCACCGGTTTCATTTTTGCTGATCTCTTTCTGGCCTAAATTTAGATCTTTTGCACCTGAGCTAGCTGAGTGCAATTTGGATTCATTCACATCTGTTTGTGGCAAATTTTAGAAGTCATTATAACAATTAAGCTCCCTCTCTTTGTTCACTTTCTGCTTTATATGAGCGTATTTTTAGCTGCCATCAATTTAATTGCTTGATTTTTGTCTCATGATAGACATTTTTGCACTTTTCATTCTGCTGAGATGTAAAATAGGGTCTTTTGTTTTAGATGCTAGATTTAAAAAAAAAACAACAAAAAAACACTTTCCCTGTTTAGTTTGGCCACTTTTTCCAATAAAGCAAAGTGATGGGTTCTGGACATATGATAAAAACATTTATGGGGTGCGTTTAGAAATTAGGATGAAGAGATTTCTATAAAACTATCAATGTTCTTGTAAATCTGCCACTAAGTCCCTCGTAGCACAATACTGAGCTTAATTTTATTAGTGTTTGTTCAGAAAGCACAATAAATGCTCTTTAGTAATTAAATTTTCTTTGGGAGTTAAAGGCCTTTAATTCTTTGAAGGGATGCATATCACCCAGTACCTTTCATGCCAGAGTTTTAAACTAAAATCACCTTTTGCTGAGAAGTTAGCACCATTTTGGTCAAATGTTTTATCTCATGTAATATTGTGAGATCCTACGAGATGTGGATAGTACTCAGAGATTTAGTTGAGGAAGACTCTCAGCTTCCATACCAAATTCTAACTCAAAATCTGTAAAACAGACTTGAAGTTATCCTTATGTTGGCTAAGCTCAGTTGGTTGTGGCAGCCATTTTAAATTGGGATGATATTTAAACTGTGATTTCACGCTTTTAAAGTAATATGGCTCCAATTATATTACCCAGAATTCCAATCACAGATACATGAAATGGACAAAGTTTTATCCCTCGTCATGCTGTGTTGGAATTTAGTCTACCGTCTTCCACAAAATGTCTTCTATTGTTAGAAAAACACGTTTGTGTCATTTTGACATTCTGACACCTGCTGCTGCTTCAGACGACTGAAAATATTTCTGCGATCAACCTCCTGTGTTGCTCTGCTGGAGGCACCTCTGGCTCAGGGTGGATTTTCTTTATCCCCTATGGCTTTGGCCCAGAATCGGTGGAGGAAGGCTGTGTTTGTCTAAATAAATTAAAAAATAATTACATGCAGGCAAATATGAAATAATCCAACAGCAAATTCAGTTAAGCGCAGGTTTATCGGCAGCTATCATAAGTACCTGCTAATGATAGCTGCCCTTCATCGTAAGGGCAAAAATTCCCTTCGTAACATCCGGAGCTTATTCTACAAGACTTCACTTCTCAAATCATTGCTTTCCCTTATCGTCCTTCAGGCAAGTGAATGCTTCCTCTCCGGGGGAGGACAGGTTTTCCTTTCTGTTGAGCTGCTGGGCTGTATTTATCTTGTCATCGGAGATGGACGGGGGATTTATTTAAGGTGTTAAGGATGGTAGAACAGATGGAGGGCGGCGGTTGTTAAGGATAGTTGTCTCATGGCCGCCTCATAAACACTGAGGTGGGACGACCGCAATTTGGAAGGGCTATTTAACAATTTTATGCCAGCTGGTTTAAAAAAAAAAAAAAAAAATCATATGTGTTGGGTTAAATCTAATCTATCTGGCACAATGCTATTGCTTCATGTATTTAAAAGAATTCTTTTTTTCTCAGGCATTTAAAGAAAAAAACCTTTAAGTCAAGTCTGAACATCTTTTGTTTGATGAATGCGATTTGTGCACAGGTCATTTTTGCAATAAGGATCTAAAGATTAATTAATTAGGAACTGAACTGTATTGCACTTAAAGGCTGAATTGTACAGTGATAAAAGGCTGAGGTATACTATATCTGGCAGAATGAAGTGGAGCAGCAGCTCCGGGGAAAACCTTTGAGACATTCTGTTGTTCCTAACTTTGTCTGACTGAGCAGCTTTATTAGTATATTGGCTGAATTAAGAAACATATGTGCGGTAAACAGATGTTAAGGGCTGGAATAAAGCAGAATACTAATGCAATGTGATGACAAGATATATGCTCATTACTGAAAGGTGTGATTTAGAAAACATTCAACATTTCTTTAGCTGAAGTACAAAGTTAATCGAATCCAGTAAACCATTCAGTACAACTTTTCTGTATATGTGTTTGTTAGGATGTGATACCAATAATAAATCCATGTTAAATTCTGCTTGAGAAGCTCAACATAAACAGCAAAAATAAAAATAAAAAAATAAAAGAGTTTCTCTCTTGTGGTGCTCCAGTTTTCTATGGGTCTGCTCAGCTTTGATGTTAGCTTTTCCTTTAAATACTCAAAACTGGAGCCAATGTATGCCAGCAGCTTAAAATCATGTAAACGCCACAGACGGTAGAAATGTACTTTTATCATGTTTCAGCTTTATACAAGAATCGTTGTACAAACTTGGAACATGAGGCGTACATGAACTCTTGTGCTACAACGCACAGCAGGCTCACAGAGCGGTGTAATAGAGCGACGTATTTTCCTCCCTGCAGGAGAGACAAAAAACAGATAACAATTTCACAGCAAGTTAAACGAGCACAATATAGAAACCAGAGCACAGAATGTTGGCTTACAATCAGAAAGTAGCAAGGATAAAACTCAAAAGGCTGTTGAGCTGAAATCCAATACAACTCCATTCCGCCGTGTGCATTTGTTGATGTTGCCCCAATCTCGCCAAGTGCTGGTGTCAATGATGGGGTCACAGGCGCCCTGACAAGCTGCGGGTTATTTTGGGCTTTCCACCAATCAACCACGAAACACTCTGACCTCTTGTATTGCCAAGGCCTGCTGGGTATTGATCAGAAGGCCTGCTGCTCCAGGTGTCCTTTTTCTCTTCCATTGAGTCATCAGACCTCCAGAGGACAGTCAAAGCAAAAATTGGCCTCTGCATTCTTTAGGTGGCAGGTGGGGATCCTTTCACTGTAGCATTTTGAGGTTGCACATCTTACAGTCCCCACTTTTTTTTTCCCTTTTCCTCTGTTGATTGCTTTGTTTGCGCTGACGATTGCAAACACTATTATTTTCTGATGTGTGTGCCGCAGCTGCGACAGTCAACAAAAGATTTCCAGTCAGCAAACATACAGACGGAGGAAACTGTTGCCGTTCGACACTGAAACAGATGTCATTAATAAAGAGTAGGGCTTCCGATCCATTTCCATGAAGTGGATCTGATAGAGTAAATGACAAGCTTTAGTCAAATTTCATGATGTGACATTATATGATTACCCACTGCCAAAAGGCAGATTTACAGATACAATTTTACAGATATTGAGCCAAACTTTGATGTGGTAGTAGCTGAGAGTCGATCACAACGCAAACTCTGAGCGTGACCAAAACTGCTGAAACATAAGATGATATCCATAACTTTAAGGAATAATTGGGCTTTAATCTTTAATCTTACTTCCTCCAATCTTGATCTACCCTAGTAGAATTTATTCAACATTTCTTTCTGCATCAGTGGTCTTTCCTCCTAATAACTGAGTGTTCATATTTGTAACATATTGTCACTGTACGCTCTTTTCTCCTGAATGAAGCATTGATATAAAGTTAGATGTCAGATATGCTCACTGCCATGCTGATTTTGCTTTGAATCTGCATTGTATCCTCATTTTTAAATCTTTTCTGTCTCCCCAATATGAATAAAGATATTAGTAGAACCATTATAATTTTGCCTTTCAGTGCAAATTAATGTCTACACTAATCCTATTCAGAACCTTCAGCTCAGGCATAAGAAATTAAAGTCATAAGGTTTTTTTTCTGCTTTGCCTGCTATGAATACAGAGTGCAAGACTTTGTCACGAAGACCCCAGCTGAGGCCATTTACATTCAGAAAGAAAGAATATCTGCATTGATTTTTAAAGGATAATCTGGTGATATTTGCATATTTTTACTCATTGTAACTAAATCCCATGAACAGACTAAAGCCAGCGATGAATTGTTTGAAGTATTATGCGTGTAACTAAAGCCTGATACACAGCAGCTTATTCCTCTTAACAACATACTGCTATTGTTGTCTGAATATGCAGTGGGAGAATAGATTTCTGACCCATTTTTATAAATTTAAACAAAGAGGAACAAACAGGCTTAGAGCCGAGTGCCAGATGGAGTGAGAGAAGTCAGAAAGCATTGAAAGACAGTCAGTGTTTTGTTGGGCTTGGTCTTTCAGCGCCAATTCAAGGATAAAACATAAACTGAATATTGGCAGCTTTATTTATTTTGTGTATTTTTTTTCTTCTTAAATATGCTATTGGGAGACAAAACGTTGAGAAAGCTTGTAGATAAGCAGTTTTATCAACTGAACCAACCACCTGATAAATGACTAATTATGAATATAAACACACCAGTCATCAGCAGATCATTTGACACACTTGATTAAAGGTTATAAGTCACCACAAATGCTCTCTTCAAGCAAATTTTCTAGTGCTGCAAGAAAGAAATTGATGTTAAAATGTTGATGTATTCTCTCTATCCATTGACAGCAATGATCCTGCCTGATAAACAAAACCTGCAGCTCCTTACACTTTGTTTTGAGCTGTGGTTTGGGATTCCTTCCACTGTGCAAAGTGCAACTTTCCCCATTACCACTGAGAACGGTGTTCATTTTCCACAAACCAGTTAGTAAAAAATAACATACACTCCTGATCAAAATCTTAAGACCAGTCAAAAAATTGCAAGAATTTGCATTTTGCACTATTGGATCTTAAGAAGGTTCTAAGTAGATCTTCACAATGTTAAAAGAAGAAATCAGCATAAGAGACAAAAACTTTTGAGCGGGGAATTAATTGAAAACTGCATTTACACTCAAACATGATTTTTTTCAGATGATCAAAAGTTTAAGACCATAGCTCAAAAAAACCTGAAAACCCCCCAAAACAGAAATCAAAGTGTCAAAAAAAAAGGACTCAGTAATGAGTAGCTCCACCATTCTTCAACTTCAAACAATCGTTTAGGCATGCTTGATGCCAGTGTTTCCAGGAGGCTAGTGGGAACGTTGCTTCAAGTGTTGAAGATGGCTTCACGAAGGGCATCC
>NC_051452.1:9685661-9695107 GCF_001649575.2 Kryptolebias marmoratus | reverse complement strand
CAGGATCATTTAAAAAATGCAAAATGACTGTCTTACTGCGTCCAACCTCAGCAGCGATGGCACGTTGTGAGAGGCCTTGTTTATGCAGCTCAACAGTCCTACCACGTTCAAAGTCAGTAAGCTTTTTTGCTTTTGCCATCAGGAGGTCTTGACACTGTAAAGACTTGACAGAAAATGACATGGAATCCAGATTTTTGCACAGCTTTTGGCTTTTAAAGACTATGGTCCTAAACTTTTGATCAGCTGAAAAAATCATGTTTGAGTGTAAATGCAGTTTGCAGAAAATTCCCCGCTCAAAAGTTTTTGTCTCTTACGCTGATTTCTTATTTTAACATTGTGAAGCTCTACTTAAAACCTTCTTAAGATCCAATAGTGCAAAATGCAAATTCTTGCAATTTTTTGACTGGTCTTAAGATTTTGATCAGGAGTGTACTGACTAAAGCTTGCCAACATGACAGGTGTATCTTTGTCTGTTAGCAAAATATCCCATGAACCACAGGACAGATTATAACGAAATGTTCAGCTAATAATCATTGGACATATTTCTACAACAGATTAAATTCTAGAGTCAACCCAATTGAGGATGGCTGCCAGAGCTTAGGCTTACTGGGAAACGCACAAATGGCCAAAGCTCAGTCAATTTTACAGACACCAAGCACAGATTTGGTGTGGTAGTAGATAAGAGTCACCTGCAACAAATACATTTGGTGCGTTCCAGTAGGACTGGGAAATGGGAATTTCAGAGTTCTTAGTCATACATTTCAACGGGAATGCCCCAACAAATGGGAGATGCCACTCGGGAAGTGGGAGCAACTCTGACGACCCCCAGTTAGGATTTCAAGATAGCTGCTACTTCCAACTTTAGTAGGTAAACTCTGTTACTTTCCTGTTATTATTTGTTCTTTAAGTTGTTTTTCACATTTAATTACTTGTACAACAAGTACTTTTAAATGTGTATATAGCAAGTATTAAACATGTTCCTGGAGTGGAGCGCATATCTATTTAGTAAGATTTCATACTCAGAAACTGCAAGAAAAATAAAGGCTTTGCTTTAATTTTTATTATGCATTAACTCAGCCAAAATGTTATTTGACAAAAGCTTTTAAATAATGAACATATAAGACAAACCATTAATGATAACTCCAGATATAGTTCACATGTAAATAACACACTGAATCCAACAAAACACATTCTGCAGCACCAGCCCTCCACATAAACCTCAACACAACCAATAAAAAAAAAAAAGAGCTCCATTGGTCCTTATTTCTTCAGCAACATCTGTGATAACATCAGCTGTGAACAAACAGACTGCAGTTAATGAGCAACGTCTCTATTAAAACTACAACAGAAGGGCATTAATGTTTCTGTTTACAGCACAGCCAAAAAAATAAAATAAGCATCCAAATGCCCCCCCCCCCTCTTCCAGGATCAACACTGAACCCAGTGTTTGGTCACACAACACTTCCTCCTCTCTGTGCACATCTTAAAATCTGTTCAGACTCAAGTCCGTGTTTCAACATTTCAACCACATTTGACACATCTCTGATTTTTCGCCCGGCAGACATAGGATCCTCTCGTTATGCGCTTCCTCTTTTCACTTCGTTGTCCTCCCAGGTTATACCTCGGGATATGTGACATTCTATCACCACTGGAAGCTAATCATCTATCTGTAGTCAGACTGTTAGAGGGTGTAATTACAATGTGTGCTGACTAAGCTAGTTACAGTTTTACACTGACAAAGCCTTTAATTTTCCTGGTGGACTCGATACTTTAGCTGATTTGGGTGCTGCAATTGTGCCTTATTGTTCCATATATTGAGTAATTTATGGTGTCACACAGACAAAATCATCTGAAAGGCAAAACAGTATTTTTATCAACTGACATCTCATTTAAATTCCTAATTTTCAGCCAACATGTTGCCTATTTTCTCCTCAAAGGTACACCCCCTGTAGGAGTCTTTTTCTTTCATTTGTTGCTGAAATGCAAACAAATATTCAACAAGTCTGAAAAACTCCACTTAAAGACATTTCATTTCATGAAAGAATGCATGTCACAAACCACCTTTTATGACAGAAATCTAGACATCTTATGTTAGGAAATGACAAAGTTGGAGAAGTTTTGGTCAAACCTTGAATCTAACTTGATGGGCACAGGAGTATCTGAGACCCGGTGAGAGTGTGAGCTTCGGCAGTGATTTTGAAGCTCAAAGTACAATGCCTCCACCTACACTTTGCTTGCAAAATGAATTGCATCTGCAGGCTATTATGATGAAGAGAAGAAGAAAAGTAGACAGAGTAACAAAGAGAGGAAATGCAAAAGGGTGAGGAGTGTGTGTGGGTGAGGAGTCTGTCACAAAGAGGGATAAACAAAAGAAAAATCTGAACTGGGTAAAAAATAAAAAATAGGAAGAAGAAAAATGGGATTCATCGTTTTGTTTCTACTTTATTCCTACAGGTGAATGTGTTGAAAGTTTCTCTGCTGCTCTGCATCGACTCATTCAGCTCTCCTGTGCTTCGTCTCTTTCAGAAACACACATGCTCATGTTTTGCTCTTCAGAAGGGGTTTCATCCTTAAGCTGCCTTCCCCTAATTCGTGTTTTCCAACTGTAAGGGTGTTTGGTACCTGATTCTACCGGTTCCAATATCCCCCCCTGTAGATATTACAGCTAATCCCAGTTGAAAGAGGGGGGAGAAAAAAAGTGAAGCAGTGAACAGGAGAGCAAAACCAAGAGGGGCCAAGTGCTACCACCAGAGAAGAAGAACTGGGAAAATAAATGAAGGGAGAAGGAGATATTTTTGAAGTGCCTGGCTGCTGATACCTCACTAATGCTCCAGCAATCCCGCTTGATGTGTAGTACAAAGTCCCTGTGGACAGCACAGTATTTACTGTCCAATTTAGCTTTCAAACATCTGTCTTTACAAGTTGTTATTATCACCTGTCCTCTGCCGTCTCAGTCTCATTTAAGACCCTGGAGACTAGGAAGTTATTGGATTTTTATGTTGACTGATATGTTGGAGATTTAAAGGAGAATCTGCAGGTTTAATAATTTTAGCTTTTACCTGTAGTTCACTTTTAGCATTTAGTTATTTGGCTAATATTTACATTTTAGCTACATTTTTGCTAATTTTATCATTGGTGCTATTTTGCTTTTCTAATCTTTAGCTACTGTTTTGCTAATATTTAGATACTGTTTAGCTGATTTAAGATTTTAGCTACTGTTTTGGTTGTTTTAACTTTAACCTTTAGTTTTACTATATCTACTTTAGCCAATGATGTGCTAATATTTAGCTTTTAGTTAAATTTTTTGATTTTACTAAATGTTTTAGCTTTTGTGGCAATTTTAGCTTTTAGCTACTCTTGTCCATTGTCCATTGTTCCTATTGTTTAGAAAATGCATATTTCTCAAAGACTTACTGTGCTAAATGTTGTCAAGTCATTCATTTTTATTCAACATGAGGACAAACTGTTTCTTACTGAATTTTACAAATAAGTTGAACCTGCTGAACAGCAGCAGAAATGAAAAAGTTTCAAACCAGGCATTGATCCTGATGTAGATTTTTTTTCACCTTGGGAAGTTTGTATTTTTGTGTGTGACACCAAACGTATTCATCTTGATATTTAATAAATAAAAAAAAAAAAACATTGCTGCTGGGACATCAAGCACACATCTTGCTTCTTTGTGAAAAGAAGGCATTTTCATTTACTTGTGGTACGTACGCATCACCGCCTGCCCTTTGTGTTTATATGTGGGCTTAAACTGTTTGTTCATGTTTGCATGTTTTAAAGCTTTGACTTCAATACCTCCTGAAATGGAGCAGGAGAAACGGCAAAAGAAGAAGTGTGGAGTTGCATGGAGTTCATGTTTCTGGCAATTCTCCTCAGGAATATCGGCAGAGCTGTACACATGTATGCACACACACACACGACAGCAACAAGAGCACGTGGATCAAAGAATGATCTATTGCTTGACTGATCAAAACAAAAAAAAAAACCTCAGGATTACAAACACGGCGGTCTCATAAGTGGGAGGCAGAGAGACGAAAGCAGTCTCTGCTCTGTGTCTAAAAACGGTCTCAGTTGGCAACAACCTTCACTCCCAGATCAGCCAGGATGTGTTATCGATTCATGTTTTTTTTTTTTTTTGCTTTGTGCCAGCAAAGCATCAGAAAGTGGAAACGTTACAAAGTCTGGTTGACTGTGTGCAGATCAGAGTGTGTGTCGGGATGTATCCATGTGAGACAACAGGGGTGTTTGAAACAGTAAATAGGTGGGCAATAAAAACCTGAAAAGACAGAAGCCAGAAGAAGTTGCAGCAGTGCATGCTGGGCTTTATGACATTTCTCGCATTAGTGATGCATTGATTGCTCAGCAGGTGACCGGAATCTGCCGATTTTCAGCTCGACTGAATTCACCAGTGAACACAACCCAAAAATCTGATTTTCTGGTCCATGAGTGCACCGTAGCTAAGCAGCTAATTCATGCGAGCAATAGCATGTTTTTGACTTGAAAGTTTTTACTGAGTGACTCAGAGTTAGCCATCTGTAATATCTGAAAGGGGCGTAAAGATAGAGCCACATGAAGGACAAGAGGAAGAAGAAGCAACTTAAAAAAAAAAAAAAAATTGATTTTCGACCAAGGTACATCTGCTCCTCACTGTACTGTTCAGCAACTTAATGACCAAGGATTTCCTTTATGGTTCCAGGTGCCACTCAAACACCTGCTTTCTTTGTGAGACTGAAAGATGTACTCGTTTAATACAAACAGAACAGACCTAGAGGTCAATCTGAGGTATGAGAAACTCACAGAACAATTATTGGAAGGACATCCATTGATTAACTTATGGAGTCAACTTCATTCACGATAGACACCACAGCTAAACAAGCATGAGCACAATGTAGTCTGAGTTGTAGCCATTTATGTGTTAAATAAGGTTGGTGTGGTAGTAGCAGAGAGTCACCCCTTACACAGATCTTTCTTTAATTAAACTAACTAGTATTTTAGTTTGAGAATTCCAGTAACAAAGACAGAAAGCCCTAAAACTTGGGACAATTAAACAGAAAATATTTGTGATTATTTGATCATTAACAGATTGAGATTTTAACTGCAATAAGATATTGGAAACCAGTTATTTTGTATTCTCTCAGTTCTAACTTTTGGGTTTGCTATAATCAGAATCGTTATCATCTAAACAATACAGAAATAAATAAAATCATTTTTTTCCCTTCTTTACCAAGATCAAGAGCTCAAAGTAAACTTGTTTGACTGTTGTCGTTTGGCATAAAGTAACTGGGATGTGGTGAAGAATAAAAGGACGGGGTCTTCATGCATCAGTAGGGACTCAATGGCAGCTTTTTATTGGCTTTCCTCTCCTTTGTGCACACAGAACTTATTAAACCTGTTACAGCTCCTGTAAGTGATATTGCCACACAACTGAGTCAGATAAATCAAAGCTAGCTGAGGGGAGCAGCTTTGATTAATAAGCACGGCAAAACAATGCCTTGAAAAAAAAAAAGCTTATTTGGTTGAAGGTTGATCCATTGAAAAGACATATTTCGGTTCTGAAAGGTTTTATCCATAATCTAAAGCTTTTAGAGAGTTTTATTTTCTTCACAGGTCAAGCTTTCAGTTTTCTGTAACCTTGATATGTTTCAGTAGCCAAATGAAAACATTTAAATGAACTACTCTTGGAGCAAAGCATCACTCTTATTATTGTACCATGAAATATTTCTGTTTTAACTTTGGAGGACTTTACACCTTAAAACTAATGATAGGTGGATGACAAAACAAAGATAGTTGTGATCAAATAGAACAGCCTAAAACAGCAAAGATTCGTGATAAGCTCTGCGCAGCATTATCCAACAGCAGCGAACCTGTACACTTATTTAAATAAAAATAGAAACGCAGCAGCGGCGTCAAGGTCAACCCAAAACAGAAAATAGAATTCAATCCGAGTGGATGAAACGCAATGAGAAACAAAATGTTCCACCATATCGAGTTATTTTTGCTTTGCTCGCCCCTGCCAGAGTTCTGCTATTCGCAGAGCAAAAAGTAACAAAGACTGACCCTGGCACTCCCTGCTCCTTCCTCATTAATTCATCTCATTTAGGAATATCAGGCAGCAGAAAAAAAAAAAACGATTTAATACAGAAGCGCTCACGAAAAACTACAATTGAGTGGAAAAATGTAGAGTACGTTTAAAATGTCCATCTTTGATTAGGTTCCCAAATACTGCTTCAGGATTTAACACTTGAAAAGCTCCAACATTCCTTGAAGGAGTGCGTATTACCCACAGCCTTTCAGACCCGAGCGCTAAACCAAGATCATCTTTTGATGAGAAGAAATGGAGTTATGGCCGTTTTGGTCAAACCTTGTAAAGGACGCCATGAGCCATCTAAACCTACATTAAAAGCCCTCAGAATGTGTGTTCATTTTGATTGTCAGCCTTTACAACACAAAATACACAACATTTTAGATCAAGATCTGTCAATCTGACTTAGTTATAGTCGTTTTTGACTTGCATAAGGTTGATTAGCTGTAGTGGCCATCTTGAACTGGGTTCAGTTGTGGATATAAAACCAATGATCACTTTGAGAGTTTTAATAAAATTTGCCTGTGTGGTTCATTAAATATTTTGCTAACAGTTGACTAATAGAGGCGACACTTTTAAAACTAACTTTGATCAAATAATTACAACCTGAATTCTGGAAAAATTGTGAAAAAAAGTAAATAAAAACAAAATGCAAAGATTTACACATCTCATAAACCCGTGTTTTATTCACAATGAAACACAGTAAAAATAAATGTTAAAAACTAAACAAAAATGTACCAATTTTAGACAAGAAATGAAGGTAATTTTAAATCTGATGACAACAATAAACCGTACAAAGTTGGAATAGGGACAACAAAAGGCTTTAAAAGTATGTGGTATATTTAAAAAAAAACAGCTGGAGGAGCATTTTGCAGAGAACTAGATTAATTTGTAACAGATAAGTAGTAGGATTGGGTATACAAAAAAACATTTTAGTAATGCTGAATATCTCAGAAGTGAAGACAGGCAGAGGTTCACCAGTCTGCACAAAACTGACTGAGTTACAGCCCTTTTGGCTTTGTTCAAGTTGCTAAACTGAGGCAGCCATCTTAAATCAGATCGGCTCTAAAAGTTATTCAGTTATAAATGCAGACCCAGCGACTACTCCCCGAGAGTTTCATTAAATCCTGTCCAGTTTCATGAGATGTTTTAGCAAAACATCAAGCATTAACTTTGGAATAAATGTTTTTAATAAATAACACGGTGATGCACACTCTGTAGACACTAAACACACACACACACACAGATAATGCTGTTAGTTCTGTCAAATGTGGTTGTTCACAGTGATGAGTGATTCCCACAGAATTAGCCTCGCCTGATGGCTTTAAAAAGCAAAGGCCCTCTGAATGGTTGTTTCAGCTTCAGACTGAATAATAAGGTTTTATGTCGTCATAAAGCAAAGCCTGCTCATATCTGCATTTTAATGGCATTTGGAGCTTTGTGATTTACAGTACCTCAAGCCGTGAGATGACTATCCAAGGCATTTTTCGTTCAAGATGCACAGAACGCTGAAAAAGGAGGTCCTGTGAGGCTTAAAGATGGTTTATGGTAATTCAACACTTTTCATGCCAAGCAAAGGTGTTTTTGTAACAGGAAAAGGGCCCTGATATAATTCAGCTTAGGAGGGTTTTTTATACAGAGGCTCTTGGGACATTGTAGATATTCACCATCTTGTTATTTTGGAGTCAAATAGACAGAAAAAGAAATATTTGCTTGGGAAAAATGAAAATAGCTTGTGATTATGGAGAGGAACTGGGGCTAGTTCATCATGGTGTACAAGCGTAACGTTGTAAGTTGTTTGTTTTTTCTCATTGTTCTCATTTATATAATCAATTTTAATTGCGAAGATGTTCTAGTGTTAAAAAGAATCTTCACTATTCTGTACATTTCTGCAGGACTTTAATATTTTTTTTCTGTAATGCTCGGTTTTAGCTGCTTGCTCTTTAGGACACTTTAACTTCAGATTGGACACAAAAAGATGATTCATGTTTTGTTTACAGGTAGCCCAGGCAGATATTATTTAAATCTCATTAATGGTGTTGCTGTAAAGTCTGGGGAAAAATACAAGTCCCGAAAGAAAATGTTTAAAAATATTTAGGAGAATGAAACAAAATGTTATTGACTTTTGTAAAATTAAAGAGGTTTTATGTGCATAAAAATCCAACTCACTAAACCAAATGAAAGAAACTCAAAAAAATATTAGGTGTTTAAATAAAAACCGAGGATTACACTTTAGAGTAGGTGTCCAAAAACAAATTTACTACAGGTCCAGAGTAACAGGGTCCAATATTTAGAAGACTTGTTTCTGGTTACCATGGTTTGACTGTTTAGTTTGTTTAAAAATAAATAACATTTCATACTTTCTTTTTTTTCCTCCAAAAGTGCTTTTTCCTTAATTTTTTTTTAATTGAGAAGTTTTGATCATGAGTACACTTCACTGAACATAAACACTACATTTGAAAAGGTTTGAGAAACGCTAAGTAGGACAAATTAAACAAGATAATAAGAGATTGAGGATAAAACAAAGCAGTGTAAGGCTACGTTAGACACAGACATAGACAGTTAACACAACTCCAGAGTACTCCTGTTTAAAAAACAAAAAATAACAAAAACCTAACCTCAAAAACCATCAAAGATACCGCTGCTAATTACTGCTCGATTCATTGATGAATATTTTATTAGCTTTAGGCCACACTTGAACATTAGTTTAGACAAATGTGAGTGATTCTCATAACATCTTGTGTCTTCTGTAATTTGACTTCAAGTGTTCAGCTCTGACAGAGGTTTCAGTCCTGCCACTAAAATATGCACCCCAAAATGTTTTTTTGTTTGCAATCAGAAGTTTATTGCCTGAGCAGTACACAGATACAGAACATGAAGACATCAGTCAGAGAACTGGTAGCTCAGCAACAAATATGTCTTTCTGATAAAACAACAATACATGCAGGCGTCTAAAGTATGTTATTATTTTGACGTTAACACAGTGCAGAGCCATTTGAGTTCCATTTTTATGGACTCTTAATAAGATGAGTTACCTAACAGGCAACATGAGAAATAAAGTAAACAATCATGAGTCACTTCTGAGCTCTGCACAGCTGCTGACGTAACATCAGCTATGTGCTGAATTAGGTGAATATAATACAACCAGGGGTGGAAATTAGCACCCGCCAAATGCGGGTAAATATTTGAAGTGGCGGGTGAATTTAATCAACACACACGCCACTGTGGCGGGTTGGCAATTTGAACAGAAAAAGTGTTATTTGTCCTCCTGACATATAGGGGGCAGCAATGTGCTCGAGTTGCTGCTGTTACGTCGAGCCGCGTTCCCCCATCAGATACGGAGCTGGCTTCACACAGC
>NC_051452.1:9587436-9684720 GCF_001649575.2 Kryptolebias marmoratus | reverse complement strand
CTGGTAAAATATTTGAGTGGCTGGTAAAAATTTTGTCCACCAGCCACTGTGGCTGGTGGACAAAATTTTTAATTTCCACCCCTGAATACAACACTGCTCAGACTGCCAACTTACATTACAGCCAACAATGACCACAGTGGGTCCAATCAGCTCTGAAAACAATCAGAGCAAACAAACTAAAGATAAACTCACTATGTAGCAACCTGGTGATCCACTCAGATTAATAAAATCTTAAAAAAAAACTGTTTTATTGAGAAAGATTCTGATAAACAGGTCATTAAAAGTTTCAGCTAAATGAAAAACAACTCAAAAGGTTGTATATTCAGAATAATACTAGTGATGGTTGCTTTTTGTTTTTAATCAGTCAGCTGCTGAAGCTGAACCATCCAGATAAAAACATGTTGCTTATGTGGAGGCAGGAGGTAGGAGATCCTACAGCTCGGCTCTGGCCAGACTGTGTTCAGACCACGGAGATAAAAAAGGTCAAGAACACCTCTGAATATGGTCTGAGAAAAATGTTCTCTACACACATTGAGGCTGTTCATGCCTGTATTTAGTGCTGTTCAAATAAAATGAGACAGAGGTCGATAACTGTATCGCTTGTGGACCAGAGATGGTCCAGTGGTCACAAGTTGACAACCACTGTTTTAAAGAAAATTGTGGATTACAGGTGAAGCAATGAGCGGAAAGATAAAAGAAGACTTGGTAATAAATGTCTTAGTTGTGAACAAATATAATCAAGAGCCACTTTGAAGTTTTCTGTGTTCAGTAACTGATGTCAGCAGCTCACTCACCTGAACTGAAAGGTCTTGTTTTGTCTGAAGAACTCTGTAGTGATGTGCTGATTTCACACACTCTTGTAAAAGACAGCTGAGATGCAAATTCACAGACTGCTTTCAGGCTGAGCCGTTGTCTCAAGGGCTCAATTGGAGCAAGGCTGAAACTCAGTGATTTAATTTGTGTTTGTTCCTCTTGTCATCTCTGACGCCCGGAAAGCACGAGCCATCTCTATGACAACGATAAAACAAGTCTGCCAACTGCAGTAGCCGCCTGTGCCCCAATGAGGCCCGAAATGGTCCACACCACTCAGAAAAAATCAATCATTAATGTCTCCATTCATCAAGTGAATTCTCACCACAACACGATCTGAGATGCTTTGAAACTGCTGATGATCTCTAAGGAAGACGGGCATGGAATATTTATGTAGTGGTCAGCATCAGAACCATTATGGCGAGGCGATATATTCCTCTGTGATGTAAATAATCCTTTTTAAACAGTGGCCATGACAAATCTGAGCATGAGAGATGAAACCTCGTCTGGGCTGCTTTGTACCAGCAGCAAAAAAAAAATATTAGGGCGGATAAGCTGCATCGTATTATGGATCAGAATCAGCCATGCTTCTCCATCGTTTACGTTTGCACAACTGAAGTGCAAAGATGGCAGGAAGGTGATATAGGTTTCTGCAAAGGAGCGTGTAGCTCAGACACTACACACCGCTGCATGTTATAATGGAAAATGGTGATAGTTTCACTAGCTGCCCTAAAAGAGTGGCAATAGGTAGATTTCTGTAAAGGAAAATGAATAATACCTGAACGGAAAAGCAGCAGAAGGTGTTGCATCAGGTATTTAGGGTCAGATATGAAAGGCATCTCCTATTTTATATTATGTTTTTTTTCTTGTGTGTGCAAGTGTGTCTCTGTTATCAAAATACTCATGAACCACTGGATAGTTTTTCAATGAAACTTGCAGAAAGCAGTCATTGGATGCACGTCTACAACTGCTTCCATTTGGAGTCAATGTGATTCAAGATGGCTGCCCCAATTATAACCAAAAGTGGTTATAATTCAGTCAAAGTCTTTCAAAGTTTGACCAAAATGGCTCCAATTCATTTATTTTCTTTAAGCATACACTGAACATTTCCAAAAATCTAGTTCTTGCTCAGTGGCAAAGCAAGCCCTTCGAGAATATCTTCAAATTCAAACGGAGAAGCACAAAAACATTTTTAGATGACAATTCAGTCGCAGGGTCTCCTTTGTTTTAAACCTCACACTCAGACGCTTGGACAGTGTTTAGTTGCGCTCGTGCCAATGGGAGCAGCTTTAAGCCCAATTAACTGATAAATGTTAGCCTGCAGGGAGCCAGCAGACGGAGAGATCAATAAAGCTGTACTGGGCTCAGCAGCACAGGACTGAGAAACCATCCCTCAACTGGATAAACCTGCTCACAAGGCCCTGCAGCCTTGCTTTAGTGCCCTTGAGCGAGACAGAGAATGCCCCGAGCGGTGTATGAAACCCGACTGCTTTCAGTGATGCAGGACATTACTGTGGCTGCAGAGGAGGACGGTGGCAAATTTCAGTCATCTATCTTCTGGAGCGGCCAATAAAACACGAGCAGAAAGAAGAAAGATGCCTAAATTAAATCAGTAAAGTAAAGATGCAGCTTACAGGTGTTTCTCGTATGTACACAGACGATAAAACCATAATCTCTACCTTTTTGTTGCACTAAAACATCCTTATTTTCAGCGTGATCAAACAGCTGTGTTATGGAATCTAAATGTGGTCGGTTTTCAATCCAAGGTGATAAATTAAAGCTTGCATAAACACGAGGAACATTCAAATTGGGTGCTTATGAGCCTTGTTTGTTTTTGTTGTTATAGTTGTTTTGGCAATTCGTTTTCTTTCATGTCACCACATTCATATCACAATTTAATGGATTTCACACAAAAACTAAAAGCTGAAGCTTGTTGAAAAAGCTGAAAACTAATTAAAGAATAAAAGCTAATGGTATTAAAACAAAACCAAAAGCTAAAATCAGAAGAACAGTAGCTAAAAGCTAACATTTGTAAAACAGAAGTTAAAAGTTATAACCAGAAGAACAGCAGCTAAATTAAAACTCTACCGGAAAGCTAAAGTTATCAGAAAAGTAGCTAAAAGCCAAAATTAGAAAAAGAGCAGCTAAAAGCTGAAACCAGCAGAAAAGTACTTGATAGCTATAAATGAACCAAGTGTGCTGAATGTTTGAAACAGCACAACGTTTATCAAGGATTGATAAGATTTCAATTCATTTCTGAGGGAAATAAATGAATATTTCAAAAAGAACAAAAAGGTACAAATACTAAAAGAGCCATGTTGTCCTGAACAAGCTGAACAGTTTGATACCTGAATGGCCGAAATAAAGCTGAAGTAGTTGGTTCAAAAAAATCATATGAAAGAAATGATAAACAGAAAATCTGATAAGCAACTTGCAGTGGTTTTGTGTTTCGTCCATGTGCAAAAATCTTAGTCCATTCTTTTCCGCTCGAATTCACTTCTAATCACTGACACTGAAAAAAGAAAACAGGCAGAAACCAAGCTGAAAAACTAAAGCTCAGTCAAATTGGTCTTATTGTGATTTATTGACTATTGCCCTAACCTTCAGCTAAATGGATGCTGGCTACTGTCTGAGAAGGAAAAGAAATCACAGACTTCTGCTCTGTTAAATCCAAAGCCTGACCACCGTCTCACTGTGAATGCTCCAATTACAAGCTGCCACAGGGGTGAAACACACTCCTATCTACTGTTAATCATCCTTGAAACTTTTGTTGTTCTTGCCGACTTGCCACCAAATAATTAGTTAAGTTATCTGGATTACTGCCAAGACCCAAAGTGCCAGATTAAAAGCGTGCGCAAGGAAGATGACCACTGATGAGATAAAGGACAGAACCACTAATAAACAACAACAATGCTTTTCCCCGAGCTCCCCCGACACAAAACAAAAGATAAATGGCTGCAAAGCGTTGCTGCTGCTTTGCCTCTAATGAACTTAACCAAACAGATTGCTTTAGCCTGACTCTGCTTCTTGTGGGAGCTCTAATAGGGAGTGGGGTTCCTTTGTGCTCGAAATTGATTTGTTGAAAGCGACTACTTTGGCAGAGGACTGCTTAGTGTTTTCTGCGGAATAGAGGAGTTTTATAACCCCCAGCTGTATCTCACATAACTTGTTGACATCTAATCTCTGCAGCTTCATTCTTCTTCTTCTTTAAGCCCACAAATAACTTTCTGTTTATGAGGAAAAGCCGATCTGCAATGGCTTCTGCCTGCAGCACCACCTCCAAACAGAGCCACTTCCCCACCTGAAGGCCCCTTAAAGCGACAGTGCAGATTTCTGGGCGAACGCTGAGTCAGCGTTCAGAACGTTTCCCTGTGTATAGTTTCAGTTTTTGCAACCAAACTGATTCTGTCTACTTTGTGTTTTGTTCATTCATAAATCAAACCATTCATTTTGTTCAGCAGATGTGACTTATGACTTTTGTTTTTGTTATTTTCAAAATACTTAACTTTAAATTAAATAAATAAAAATACACAGAGATTCTTCAATTCCTTCAAAGCATTCTTCTCTTTGAATTCTGCCCAAACAGACTTTCTCTATTTTTGTCTTCTTATGCTACTTTTACCATTTGGCTACAATTTGGCAAATTTGAGATTTTAAAAATAGTTTTCTTTTTTAAAGCTCTTAGCTCCCAGTCTGCTCAATTTAGCTTTTAGCCCCAGTTTTCCTTATTTTAGCTTTAAGCTAAGGTCTTGCTAAATTTTAGTTTCAGCTCTGCTTTTGCTAAATTACTTACAATTTTAGCTTTTAGCTACGGTTTAGCAATTTCTAGCCTTTTGGCCACTGGTTTGCTATTTTTAGCTTTCAGCTACAGTTTTACTAACTTTAACTTTTGGCTGCTGTTTTGCTGATTTCAGTTTTGTTCTGATTGTTTTAACAAAATGTATTTAATTTGACAAATTTCAGTGAACTCAGAGCTCAACATGTTCACAGAAAATGCAATGTTGTAGAAGTGGGGTTCTGCAGAAAGATTATGATCAGTTAATATGTTACTTGCAGACATTGTTGGACAGTCTTTTCTTCTATAATAATTAAAACCTCAGATTGACAGCTGCTTGGGACACTTATTAAGCATCTTAATTAACTGTTTAATGAACTGGACTATCTCACAAAACAGATCTCTTTCTGGAGTACCAGCACTGAAACCTCTGCGGTTTCATACATCTTTCTGACATCAATCTGATATAATAAACTCAATCTTCAATCAAACTCATTCTTCACATAGACATGAATAGACACAGGTTCTGCTTGTTTCTGTGTGCGTTTGTTAGCCTGTGAACCAGATGATGGGACTAATCATTGGATGCACATCTACAACTGAATAATTCCTGCAGTCAACCTGATCAATATGGCTGCCACAGCTTATCCACCCCACCAAACAAAACCAGCTATAGTTTGATTAATTTCACATATAGTGAGCTAAAATTTGTTGTGATTGTAGCTGACAGTCATACTCAACACATACTTTGAGCACTAATAGATCACAGCCATAATTCCATCAATTGTCAGCATAGGATGATCTTAGTTTCCTTTATTGGTTTGACGTGTTGCTGATGAATAAACTGGAAAAAAGACCCATAAAATTTCCTCCATAAAGAATTTGTTTGAAAACCACTGACGGAATCTAATCGATAGTGTTTTGCTTAAACACCTTGTTTGAACTTCTAATTACACAGCATGACACCACCATGCTTTTTTCTCGCATTTTAAATTAGCCAGAGTTTTACTTCCACCTAAAATTTGGTGATAATAAGGACAGAATGCTTCCTGTAATCATGCAAATTTGCAAAAATATTGTGTTAGCATCTGAATGTGTCTTAAAAAAACCCCAACTAACTTGACACCACGCACATCATTTCACTCAGGATTTAATGAGCAGGCTGCTGAATCGAGTCAGGAAGCTGCGTTTTCCTGACAGTCGCTTTGATACCGGGAGCGGCTGTGCTTCGGTGACGTTCCAGGTAAATTAGAAGAGCAGGCAATTATAGGTTTGCTGATCTGTGTAAATCACTCCAACTTGTTCAAACGTTGTGTTGGGAGTCATTTCAACAAAAGGTGTGAACATGTTACAAGGAGGATGATTAGAGGCATTTCATAGGCATGCTGAAAGCAATAAAGCTCAAGAATTTGATAAAAGAATAATGAAAGAATGCAATATTTCATACAGCGAGTATAGAAATTCGTTTCTATAGTTTGTAATAAATCCACGATTTTGAAGTCATTGCGTTTTCATGAGCTAGAAAACAATTTTAATTGTAATTATTCTTGTAAGTCTGTGATAAGATCTTTAATAAAGCGAGCAAATGGAGTTTAGGAGCAGCTAATACAAGACGCTGCTTACAGTCGTCACATTAATGATGAAAGATATAGAACCATAAAGATGTTGAATATTCCCACGAGAGAATATTGTGTGGATTTAAATAACCAAGAATAAGATCCTATAAAAAGCTTCAAAACAAACAAGTTGTCTTAAAGTTATTTCCCTACGGGCGCTCTGCTGCTTCACCGCTGATACTCCTGTTTCCTGCTTTGCCCCTGACACGGCTGGCCGGCCGATTATATAATTAGATCAAAAAATAAATGTTAAACCCTCACATCAAAGGCTCGTTTTGAAGAACCTGAGTCTCCGATTGTGGCTGATTAGGGATCCTCCAGAGGTTGTTGGGAGGCAAACGTGCGCTGCAGACAGGAAAACAAGCTAAAGAGAGGAAGAGGAAAGAAACGAGCATCGATCTGAGCTCCCCTCTGTGGACGGTGTCGTATTTGCTCATGTCTGTTGTGTCCTTGTTAGCGCAATATGCCATGAACCTCCGGACAAATTTTAATGAAACTTACAGAAGTTAATCATTGGACATACATCTACAACTAATTACTGTTTGGAGCAGACCCAATTCAAGATGGCCACCACAGCCTACTGAACTTAGAAAACACATCAATCGCTTGAATTCAGATTATTTTTTACAAATATCTTGCTAAAATTTGGTGCACTTGTAGTTGAGTTATTCAGAACAAAAAGCATATCCCAAAGGCTACTTATTGTCTGACATCTTTGTTTAAAATTTAGCATGTTGGAGTCAACCCTGTTTGTCTGTTAGCAAAATATCTCATGAACCACTGGACGGATTTTAATGAAACTTAAAGGAAATATTCACTAAATATGCTTTTATAACCGGATACTGTTTGGAACTCATCCAATTCAAGATGGCCACCACAGTTAATCAACATTATCCAACACAGAATGGGTATTTACTCGGTCAGTTTTACAAATACTGAGCTAAAATTTGATGTAGTAAGAAAATGAATGCACAACATATGAAGTATGGATGAGGTTGTGCAGCTACAACTACTTTTCTCAACATTAAATAACGATATACATTCCTTCAAGGAATGCCGGGACTTTAATTAAAAGAAAGAAAAAAAATCCTTTTTCTCTCTTGAGTCCAACCTAGCTTTACTTCTTCTCTGCTCTGCCGTTTTAAATCTGCCTGCGTAAACAAATCCTACATCACCAGGAGGAGCTAATCACCAGATAAACACGTGGGTGGCTCATGGACCCAACAATGTGAGTGACCGGTAACCAAACGGTTGCTGTTTCCACCTGCAGCGTAAAAAAAAAAAAAAACACCCTCTGCAGGGACACTTGTGGGTGGCAAACACTGCATCATCCGCAGCACTCAGGAGCTCTTAAAGCGCTGGATCTGAATCCACTGATCCAAAGGTGCTTTAGCACAAACGCTGCCAAGTTACTGTTTAATATGACACATGTGGGTGGATTACATGCTTTAACTGTTCCAACAGGTCACACGAGCACTTTACAGAAAGAAAATAATGGGGAAACAGGTTGCACAAAATAAAGAAAACATGCAATTCTGTTATTATTAATAAATAACTCATTCATCATATTTAAGGTACTATAAAACGGTATACCTCAAGCAATGTTTTTTCTGTGTTTCTGTTGTTTTTTCTAATCACTTTGGACCTACACAAGTCTTTAATAAAATAAAGGATTGAACAATATTAGTGGTGATAAACCCACATTATCCTCACTCCACCTTATTTATTTCTGTCATCACAAAGTTTACAAAACTATTGACCATTTTCAGTACCAAGAGCATCATCTAAACCTGATTATTTTTAGCTTGGGCAGCGAGGATCCACCTGATGAAACCAATTTATGATTTAGCAATAATTTGTCAGCATCAATATCAAAACACCACTACCTTTTTGATACATTGTGCAGCCCTAATGATAACCTTCAATTAATTAATGAAAGGACTAGCATCCCTCGAAGGAATGCATATCGCCCACTGCTTCTAATGCCAGAATTTTAGACTAAGACCATCTTATACTGAGAAATGATGTTTGGTCAAACCTTCAAAAGAAAGTCATGAATAATCACACAAAACTGCAAAAAGTCATGGTCAAAATCTCAGCTACCATCACAAGGTTTAGCTCAATATCTGCAAAATAGACTGAATTACAGCCATTTAAATGTTTTTAAGGTCAGATAGCTGTGGCAGTCAATTTGAATTAAATGGACTGCAGCAGTTGGAGAATCACATCCAAAGGTTTTTTTTCTTTAAATCTTAAAATCCATCCTGTGGTTCACAAAATATTTAGCTGAAATACAGACAAGGGTACATTTTAAGTAAAAGATCTTGCAAGATTAGTCAGTATGTGTTGGCAATCAGTCTCAGCTTTTACCACACCAAATCTTTCCCAAATATCTGTAAAACCGACTTAGCAAACCGTCATCAGTTGGGTTGATACCAAACAATCATTCGTAGTGGTTCAACCAATGATTACTTTCTGAACGTATCATTAAAATCTGTTCTTTGGTTCATGAGATATTTTGCTAACACAGACACACATCCAGGGAAAAACATTACTTGCCTTTTGCCTGGGCAGAGGGTGATATATATTGGGTCATAAGAGTAAGAGTAAGAGATTCAACTATATTACATATTTGCACTAGACTGCATTATAATCAACTATAGAGCCCAACTGCTGCATGATTATTTATATTTTCAGTACATTTTCACTTTAATGCCACATTTTTGCAGTTTGATAATGTATATTAGAAAATCTCTGGTAATGCTAATGCTAATTTTCCATCAGTATTTACCAATTTCTTCAGTAAAATGGTGTTATTATACATTTTTTTAAAACCAATATGTTCTTAAAGTCAAATTTATTTTCCTTTCTGCTGAGGCTATGTTTATGGACAGTATTGTGTACATTTTATTTTAGAAACTATAGTTAGTAGAAAAAGCCCAAAGAATGACACTCCCACCACTATAATTGTCAGATATGGTAACAGTGTTTTTTATAATGAATTCTTTTGGTTTCTATTCTTTAAATTAAATGTGCCTTATGACCAAAATATATATTTTGATCTCATCTATCAAACATTTCACCAAATGTCTCTGAATCCAGCCTTTAATATTTTTTTAAAAGTTGTGCTTTATTTTTTATTTTTGGCAACACTGGTTATTTTACTCACCAACCATTGATTTGTGGGTTAAAAAATAAATGTCATTTGATAATAAAACGAACCCAATATAGAAATAAAACACCATATTTAGGTATAATCCAAACATTTTAAAATCAACACTACTTCTAAACTGATAACGACTGCTAACTCTCGAGGGTTCACATCCTTTTGACACTGATGGTTAGAAGTATTATTTCAAGGGCAACTTTTTATTATAAAGAGCTAAAATCTTCTACTTGCAGACCCAATTCATTAAAATGACGCAAAGTTATTAATTTGATTGACAGCTGCATTGGGCCTCTATTACAGGCTGAAAATCCGTGTAGAACCTTTTTATTATATGAAGTGCAAATTTCAGGTGCTGAAAGTCAAAAGTAATGTTTTAATAATGCCTCCCACACTGCTCCACATTTTAATTTCAAATGATGATAGATGACTTTTTTTTCTAATATTTCTCAAATCAGCCAAACAGCACAGCCCTGTGTGAGACAAAATGTGGTTGGTCTTAAACCAGCTTTATTTTATGTCTCTTTTATACTAAACTTTAGCATCGATTGGTTCAGTTTTACCATTAAAACACTTTAAAGACACTGCTAAAAAGCAGCAGTCCATCAAAAACACAGAAGTGCCACATAAAAACATGAATTCACCATGTTCTTTTCTGTTTTTACTGCATCTCTGACCTGGAATCAACTTGACTAAACTTATCCAATCACAAGAAGACTAGACGATTACCAGACAGCAGCAAGGAGCTATTATGTTGAGTAAAAATCTGGACTATTACTTACATTTATCAGGGAACGGGGCATTCAGCACGGCTACAAAAGAAACCTTCCATTATGAGACTCATCATAAAACTTGATAGGCACCTTTGTTCTTATCAGACATTTCCAGCCAGGCTACAGTTTCTTGTGTGCAGCATGTCTTGAATAAAGGCTCACAGGGGAAACTAGCTTCTTCAAAAGCATTCAGTTGAACCAGCCTGATTGGCTGATTATATTCTTTAAGGATCTGCACAAACACGTCCGTGTTCAGGCTGGTAGCCGCTTCAGGAGCGGAGTGGCTGAGCTTCTTTTAAACTCATATTTTAGTGCCCGTAGTATGTGCTGAGGAGGACTTTCAGCTACTACCACACCAAATTTTAGCTCAATCTATGCAAAACTGACTGAGTTGTAATCATTTTTGTGTTGGCGAAGGTCAACTGGTTGGCTTCAAAAGTTAATCAGTAGCAGATGAACATTAAATGAATTTTTCCTGCAAGTTTTAATAAAATCTCTCCTGCAGATCACAAGATATTTTGCTAACAGACAGGACTACAGATTCAGGATCAGCCTCAGCTCCTACCAGACCAAATTTTAGTTCAACTTGACCAAGTTAAAAGTTTTTCCAGTAATCTGGCACCTGTTACATTCTTGTAATACCAATATTCTGTGACTCTTAACATGTCCCCTCCTCAAGTTCAGTTTCATTCTGCAGCTTCTAAATCAGTGTAATAGAAACTTAAACCAAATCGATGGAGAACTTCTCTCAGCACACCTGGTCATCCACTCCTGCAGACGTCTCTTTGTTCCTTTTGTTCCCTTCATTCTCATTAAAAGCACACAATTAGAGTGCAATTAAACATAATGAAATAAAGTGCACAGAGACTCCATTAGTCTCAGAAACCGGTGTGATTGAGTCGCTTTTGAATAACCGTGCAGATTGAGAAGAATGGCGAGCTTCCCTGCCATTAAACTTAGATCTGGGCCGCCTTTGTTTTGTGGACGGCCGTAAAACAATAGGGCACCTTGGCTGCACCGTGATGCGCACAAACCAGACATTATTACATTATCTGCAACGCAAAGTTCAAATCGATTTCGAAAAAGATGCGAGTCACAATTACTCACAACTGGAGGCAATGGTGGAATTACAGCTGTCACTGACACCTGTCCACACAGTTTGATGCATTTACAGAGAGAAGTGTGATGAAAGACAGCAATTAGATTAAATACACATTTAACAGAACTAAAGTAGTGCTTTGACTGACATTTACCTGGCTGATGTATGAAAACTCCTATTAAAACCCACCTCTAAAGCACATAACATTATGTGTAATGGCTGTTTCAGACGTCATGGCCGATTTCTTGGATAATTTGATTCGTTCTAATTGTTTCTGGATGAAAAAAAGATGGACATGGGTGAAGATGTATCGAGCTGAAACACTAGCATTCCTGAACCCTGACAGTCATTTAAAATCTGCAGTAACAAATAAAGGAAGCAGTTTTAACAGAATCTTTGGCACCCTCAATTCCTGCTATTTTGTGGCTACTCGCAATCATATCAAAATGTTTTTCTAACCATCAACAAGCTTTCTGTGACTCAATCGCACCTAAATTTAAAAACCTAGCATCATGAAAAGGAATGCATACTGCTCTTCAACTTTAATGCTACAATATCATCTTCTGGTGAGAAGGGGCTGAGCTAAAAGCGTTTTAATCAAACCTTGTAACTGATGTTTTTATCTCATGCAATTTCATGAGATATGTTCACACTGGTAATATGTATTAAGGTTAACTTTCAGCTACTACCACATCAAACTTCAGCTGAATATCCAAATCCAAACTCTTTAAGCCAGCAGCCCTGTTGAGAATAGATGAAGGGTAAAATGGTGACAGAGGGGTGTCACCTGACCGAGGAAGACTTCTGACTACATCGGTCGTATGACCTTTACATCCATTTGTGTTTGCTAATGTCGATTTAGCTGCAGCGGCCATCTTGAATTGGTTGATGTACACCCAATCATTATTTGCTGAAAGTATCATTAAAATTATCTAGTCCTTTAGGAGATATTTTGTTAACAAACAGTTGACTCCAATAGTTGGAGGCAAAATTAAAAAAAAAAAAAGACTTGTGTGGTAAGTTAGCTCTCAGAGTTTAAGTTGGGGATGAGTCTCAGCTACTACCATAAAACATTTTCAATGGCAGCCACTTCACCCCTTTAACCTATGAAAAAGGAAAAAAAGACACATTGCTTTAGCATTATGACTTAGTTTTTGTCAATATTAGACATTAATGAGACCTAAAAATATCTCAAATAACATTCACCTGGAGTTTTATTAGGCTAATATTAAGTCCTGCTAAGAACCCAATTACTTTTTTATTCTGATGTCCAGATATATATTCGTTAGGTCTGAAAGAGGCTACGTACCACTGAACATTGAAAACTAGACACAGGCAGTTAATACATATTTGTTTGAGGCACAGATTTAAAGTGTATCCTAGAGGTACCTCAGGTCTGTGAGATTGTCTGTCAAGTCAGAACCAATCTCTATTTCTCCAAACTGAGGTAGTCTAAAAAACCCATCTAAAACAGGTAAGAGACTTTTTGTTAAATTTCCACAGTCACCTTTAAGTGTGTCAGTAACTCTGTGAAGCACATTTTGTGATTCCACAGCTTCTTTTTTTATTTTTACACAACAACTTTGCACATTAAATTAAAAATATTCCATTTTTTTTGTTGTTGTTTCAGAAGACATCCTAAATTCTACCCATCCAGTTCAGGGGTGCCCATAAGTCTCTCAGACGAGGAATTTATATTCATGAGAACCTGTATGTATCTATAACCAGCAAAGCAACTATCAGCCAGAATCGTAGTAAACTATGATGACGGTTTTACAGTCTACCTTTGACAAAAGATGGCAGCACGTTTCTATGATGCAGGGAGCTTGTCAGCACAGCTGCTCCCCTCGTATTTCCACCGGGGATGAGGAGGAACACACTGTTCCCAGACTGAAGGAAAACTGACAGGACGACAGAAATAAGGAGGAAACAAAAAGGAGCAGCGGGGGAAATGTGAAGAAGGGACCACAGGAGAGGAATTACTTCAACAAGGTCATACAGTAGGACCATTATCCCTCTTGTTAGGAGGAGGGGTTTTTGATGGTTTCATCAATGAGGACTAAAACACACCTTGTCTTAGCCGAATCGCTCTAGCGGCTGTTTTTGTGAGACGTGAGCCATATAACAACAGCAGTTAAAGTCTTCCTGTTCCAGTCTGCAGCACAAAACATTACGTGGAAAGCCTGTTGTGTAATTGCCTTTGTAGTTATATTTTCCACAAAAAAAGAAGACTAAAGGCTTCTTTTGTAGATTTTTGTCAAGTTATTGAAGTTGTTTTAGCCATATTATAAGAGTGACTGAAACTGACTCAAAAGTCAGGCATCCAGATGGTTAAAACTCAATTTGCCACAAAATATTAATATAATCATATGATTAAAAAATTAACATTCCTTGAAGGAATGCATATTGCCAGCAGGCTTTCATGATAGTGTTTTAAACATTCATATGTTGAGAAAGGACAAAGTTAGAGTTGTTGTGGTTAAATCTTGAAAACAACACGATCTCACGCAGAGTCAGGGTTGCGAATGACTCAACTCCTACCTCATTAAATTTTACCTGAAAATCTGTAAAACTGACTGAGTTATAGTCAGTCAGATTGCTGTAGTGGCCATCTTGAATAGATCTGACTCTAAATGTTAACCAGTTTTAGATAAACATCCAAAGATTACTTGAGAGTTTCATTAAAACCTGTACTGTGATGAACAAGATATTTTGCTAACAAACAAACATGCTTTCCACACACAGGGAAAAACATTATGACCCACCGCCAAAAGGTGAAAGGCGGGCGATAAAGATAAGCTTGGATTCTATTTGATATCAATGAATCATTGGAAATAAAACGCATGAAAGACCATTTATTTCTTTTTGCCGCAGCAGAGCTCCATTTTGGCTGTGGGTAGATAGTAGATCATATTTAATGTGTTGCAGGTTTGGCCTCTTGAACTTCACCTGGAGTATATCATTGTCTTATCATTACAAATGCCTCCAGCGCCTGAACCGGCGATGTGTCCTTCTCTGATAAATGCATGTTTCACCACCTGAAACGGGTAGTAAGTGGATAAATCACCATGCTGGTATAGTTCTCACCGCTACCCGCAATGTACAGGGTAGATTCATGCAGCAGGTGATGCAAACACAGACATTTTGCATGTTTGTTCAGCGTTCAGAGAGAAAGATCATTGAGGCATTTAGCATCAGCCTAAGCGTGAAGTTCGAGCTCTCGAAGACGCCGTAGAAGAAAGCGAGAGACGCATTTGTCACTGCTAATCTTCAGCTCCACAGTTTGTCAACATCAGAGGGTCAACATGTACAGAGAGTGTGCAAGCAAGTGTGAAGCAGTGCAGTTGTTTACTAGACTGCTAGACACACTGGGAATTCAAGCATGTAAACTTTCCACAACTAACAGTGGTGAAGTTGAGTCTTAAATTCTGAATTTATATTTATATTTTTTTCCATTTCATAAACTCCAATTCCCTACCGACTGAGGTTTGACCTCCATTTCTGAGCACGGTCCAGTGAACGGACAGTCAGATGTCTTTATTGCAGCTCTGCACCATCAAATGTCCCTCCAAGGAGGTGTTTCAGAGAGGCCAAACATGCACATGAACAGCCCAGGATTAGAATATTTCTTTGAGGTTTAGCCTAAAAAGGGCCATGTACAGGACATGGCTTCACCAGGGGGGCGCCTCCTATTGATGGCCAATATGGCCCCCCTTTTCATACAGTAATGGGCAATGTGACATCCAAAGAGATGGTCTATTTAAAGGTTATTAGCCAAATGGATGAAGCAGTCAGTGTGGACCAGGAATAACACAAAAGACAAATCTGCAGGATGTCTTCCTGTCCACACAGAACAGCATGGCATCCCTTTCACATAAGGTGAAAACATCCATCTAAAAATGTGCTACATTGTGAACAAAATGTGTCACTACTATTTTTGTGGGGGGAAAAAACACTAACAGTACCTCAACTTTAAAGTTAGGCAGTAATAAGGTTGAGGTTTACTGTTGGGTGGAAAAAAAAATAATGGCACTGCTTTAATTTATACCACTCCGCAATGACATCTTTGTGTTTACACACGGTCTAGCCACCATGTTTTAAGACAACCTCCAGTGGATGAAATTATAGGATAGAGAAAACAAAAAGCTATTGGTGACTATTCCACAATAATGGTCAACTTTTGTGCTATTTTTGGCTGCTTGAACAGGGTTGAAAAAGATAGTCATACTTCAGAATCCCTACAGACAAACCGAGAAGAAACAAACTTGAGAGTTTTCCCAGTGGCAACGGCACCAGTGGCTTACAGATGTATATACGGTAGATCTATCAGCTACAGACCTCAATCAGTACAGAGAAAGACCAACAGCCATGACAGGCTGTAAATGAGAATACGAAAGCAGCAAAAGCTAGAAGCATCAAAAAACCTGAAGTTGGTAACAATAGGAAACAGGTGTGGAGGAGACCGCAGTGCATGCAACAGAAGAACTACAAGACCAGAAGTGACTGGAGATTGCAGAGGAGCCTGTGATCCACAGATATGTTGAAATTATAACCCCACCTGTTTCCTTCCTTCAGCAGTTTGCAGTCTGCCGTCCTCTGAATGAGCCTGAAAAAGGTCATCATGTTGGTAGGCTGAAAAGGTAACCTTTGCAGGTGACATGATGATACTGTAACCTAAGACATCACAAACCTTTCTAAGCAAATGCCAATGCCTTATACTGTGGTAGAATTTAACCACCATCCAACCCTACTCTGCCTAATTTTACATATCTGATGGATTCAGAGCTCGATAGAAGTAGAACAAGAGACAAATCATTCAGAAACTTGAGAAGTCTCTATGAATATTTCAGTTCTTGTATGTTTTTTAAACACCTGGTCTTTTTGCCTGCAGAGAATCCCCTTGTAATCTGATCATTAGGCTCTCTGATGCTGCACTGTGTTAAGGTCAAAATATCACCACAGAGCACGGGATCACAACGCCCGAAGTGTTATAAAATTTGATACAATTATGGGGAATCCTTTAAGATTTAATCTTACAGACTTTTTCAGACTCTAAATTATGAAGCTTTACCTCCAGAGGATGGGAACCATAACAAATTCACCTTAATGTGGGATATTGTCTGCAGAAAATTGATCCATGACATTTGCAAAGCACAATTATGCTCCTCAGAGAAAGACCCGTTATGAATTTCCTAATTCTGTACTGTCCATATAATCTGAACTTTTCAGCATCCAAAACCACAAAATAAACACTGATAAATTATCTGACAAATAAGCCTAGACCTATGTGTGTTATGGATTTATTTTAATCCATTTCCCAGAGGCTTAAGTGGGAGTCCTCTGATAACAGTGAACCAAGCACTAAATGCATAAAAGGGCACATTACCATACGGCACCGTGTACACATCCTACAGTATCATTCTGCTATTCATTATCTATTACACCTTTCTCTAATGAGGGAGAAGTATGTGTTGGAAGCTGTTAATTAAAAGTGAAACAAGGTGTTTACATCATGAGGTCAAGCACAAAAGCAGCAGGTTCAAAAGAGTGTTTTCAGGTGGATGTTTTAATGCACTATTGAAGCCAATTTATATCTGTGTTGAGTCAGTTTGGTGGATTTTATAGGAAGTTTTTCAGTTCTTTATGGGATTCATACATCATTTGGATGTTTCCTGTATGAGGATGGTAGGCAAATTCTGCTAATCCCCTCCAGACTGCTAAAAATAACATTTCTATTTTAACAGCAGTTTGTAAGAAAGCCAGTGAAACATGTAGCATTTTAACAAGATTCCCAGCTTCACCCCTGAAATGACCAAGCTGTCTGCGTCTAAGATAAGAGTTGTTGTCCTGGAAAATAAGATCTGATGACGTATCTGCAATACCGCTAAGTCGAGGTCAAACTGTCCCCTCACTGATACAACTGTCTGCTAGTTTTTCTGGCTTAAACCGGCCCTCTACATAAGTATTTATCAATAGACACTATGGTAGAGTCTTAGGAGTGATTTTTTTTCTTGTATTTTGAAGATGTTTGGCTTCCAGTCTAAGGAACTTTTTCAATTCAAACTGAAAAATGTGGAGTTGCTTTTTAGGCACCGTTTATAGGTGAACAATCTCCTGGAAACCTTCGAGATTTCCCAATGTTGACTGGGGAAGGGTACACGTTAACACTGTAATGTTGTCCTCCTCAAATCCCTTGTAGTTTCCATGCCAGGTCACTAGCTGGTGCTGCAACTTGATTTTCAATTACATGAGAATGAGTGCAGATGCTTCAGTCTCCAGCATGAAAGCAGTTACTTCTAAAATGGTGAATACATGAACGTTCGTTTGGGTTGCTGCGACACGTTGAAAAGTATGAGCGGCACAAACAACACCCTGGTACCTGATGTTGCTACTCTTGTAAACAAATTAAATTTGCGATGCATTTTTACAGTCTCTCTTTTTCTCAAGGCCTCCAACTAATGTAAGGAACTAACACCAGAAATGTATTTTCCCAAAATGATGCAGCAAAGCTGCTCCATGCATTTATTAATTCTAGGTTGGACTACTGTAGTTGTTGATTATCAGGATGTCTGAAAAACTCTGTGGGGAATTGCAGAAAAGGATGATTTGATGGAATCTGCTGGCTTTCTTAGATAGAAGACTTTTACTAACTGGTGGTTTATAATGCGCAGAATGTAATAGTCTTGCATTATATTTGGAACAGATTTAACTGAATTTGGACCTATTTTTGTTGTATAGTGCCTTAGTACCATCAAAGCACTGGTGGTGAGAAGGCAACGCCTAAAAAAAGTTTGCTGGATAAATATACAAAAATGTGCAAGCTGGGTTTTGCTGTGTAACTTACCGCTTCAACAGGTCGCACTGTGGTTTCTAGTTAAATAAAAATAAATAAATAAAATGAAGTGGTTTTGTGTCATACGAATAGGTCGTTTGTATCCACTTTGATATTTTTGTAAGATTTAGTCACACTCCTTTGGCTCACACCCTCTGCTTTGTAGCACTGTTTGCACTTTGTCCTAATAGAGCAAAAAGAGCACTTCTCGTCTGAGCAATTTAAAAAAAAAAGCAATTTGTTCTTTCTCCCTCTGTTTGCTTTTACTGTGTTCTGGCCCGGTGCACTGGGAGCAAGCTAACCTTACATAAATTACTCCTAGTGCCTATGAAAATGTCAACAAGATGTGGCCAACTCCCCTCCTCCCATGATGGCCGTCTGTGGGGACAAAAACTTCTGTGTGGCACTTTATAGATCTAACAAAGTGCACGGATGTGTGACTGACTGCCATCACTGTGTGTGTGTGTGTGTGTGTGTGTGTGTGACGGGGTGAACGTGTCAGACGCCAGGTTGGGGTAGAGCTGGGTGGCCCCGCTGGCTGCTGCTGACGAGGATGGATGGATGAATGTGAACATCTCTTTCACGCTCCTTTCACAGCAACCAGGCTGATTCATCTGTCTGAGATGCCTGTGTCATTTCGCTTGTCTGATGTGCGGTCCGACAGCTTCCACTGATGGATCATTCCCTCCAGTCCGTGACTACATCTGTGCACGTCGCCTGGTCATAGCTGTAAATGGTCCTCCCCGCTGCGCGCATGGGCGCAGGAGAGACTCTGCGGCGCATAAACGCTCATCCGTCAACATGAGTGGACCTCCAGCTTTTTCTTCACTTGTATTCTTCATCGAAACAAGTGATTTTCAAAAAGCACGAGCGCCGGAACATGCTCCCATGCTGCTCTCGGCCTCAGCAAATGGTTCCTCTCAACAGGCGGGTACCTTCCAGCCGCCGTCACCTGCTGTTTTCTCTTACAAACTGCCTCTTAAGTTCCTTTTATCTGTCGCCATCAGTTAACCAGACACAAACACACAAACTGTCCCGCACCTTTTGTTTTCACTTTCTTTAAATCTCGTTGTCCCGTAAAATGGAAGCAAACCTGCTGTGAGATGGGAAATAAAACACATCATTGTGGGTTTTCTCGGAACTAATCGATTGTGAAATTTTGGGTGTACTTTTCCTCAGGTTTGAATAGTTTAGACCTATAAAAAATAGGACCAGATAAGATGTGACTGGAGTGGAAAAAGGAAGCTGATAAAAGTTGACTTTAAAGCCGATTTGGAGCAAAATGTAAGTTATTTCTACTCTCCTGTGAAAGGCGGAAAAGTCTAACACAAACAGGAGTATGTGCTGCTGATATCCTCACAGCAAGCTCAAACTAATCTCTACAGAATACCAACCTGCCAATTTGACAGCTTGTCAAGTGAATATACAATAAAAATTAAAGGCCTAGAAGTTCTTGAAGAAATACTCTACTTATCGCCTGCAGCCGTTCATGCCAGAGAATTAAGATCATCATGAGGTGAGGAATGACAGTTTGTAGCAGTTTTGGTCAAACCTTGAAGATAACACTGAGGATGATCTTTCCCTCAATGGGTTAAAGATGACTCTCAGCTACTACCCATATGAAATTTTAGCTCATTAAATATAAAACTGAATTATATCCACTATTACATTTTATAGGGTCAATTGCTGTGGTGGCCTTGAATTGGATTGACTCTAAAAGTTAATCGATTGTAGATGTATATCTAATTATTAATGTTTGAAACGTTCATTAAAATCTATCCAGTGGTTCTAGAGATATTTCGCTAACAGACAGCCAGAGCTAACTCCTATTATTATTGACAAAGTTTTCAAAAAAAGACCTTGTTTTTTGATCAGTTACTGCTCATAGTATGTGTTGAGAATCAGTTTCAGCTACTACCACACTAAACTTTAGCTCATTATCTATAAAACTGGCTGAGTTTGCTAAGGTAGATTAGCTGTGGTGGCCATCTTAAATCAGGCTGACCAAAACATTATTCAGTTGTAGATCTGTAGTCAATCATAACTTTAAGGTTTGATTAAAATTCATCCACTGATTCATAAAACATTATGACACACAAACACACCCAGACAAGAACAATGCACTGCCTCAAGTCTGATTTTGAGATGTCAGATCAGCACCACGGACAGGTCCCGAAGCTCCTACAAGACATCTGTTAGAAGCTTTCAAAAGGATGTAAACTTGTTTCATTTTTTTTTTAAATGAACTTTTAAGTTTTAGACAAATTAACTCTGATTCTTTGCAACCTTGAAAGAAAGAAAGAACAGAAAACTCAATGTAAAAAAGCAAAGAGGTACTGATAAGATTCAAAGGTTTGTGCAGATTTTATCTTTTCAGTCCTTTTTCTGTGTTTTTATTTTATTTTAAATAGGTTTGTCTTGCTGTGAAAGTAAACATCAGATCCTGGGGGTGCTATGTGAAGAGAAACTCAAATTATTTTGTAACTATGTTCAAAATAAAACAAGAAGCTGGTGTTTACATGCTGTTTTTCCACTAACTACAAGTGATTTAGTCTAGGTAATTCTGGATGTTGTTGTCTTGAATAAAACTTCCTAAACTTAAAAGCAGCCGGCGTCATTAAAAAGCCGAGCAGCTGAAGAGTTAATGTGAACGATCAGATAACAGGCAGGAGATCTCCAATGTGATCAAACAGGAAGCTAAAGCGCACCAAGACATGCTCATTACCGACACAACAATCACGTCTTTCATTAAAATGAAGGAGAACCAAACTAAATGTGCTGTTTTTGTAATTAAATTTTTGTATCACATTCATCACTGCAGACCTGAGTTTAATCTTTGCTGCAAACGAGAGGAAAGGCAGCACGTTTAAAAAACTCAGGCATAATTTAACTCTAATAACTCTAATAAAAGGAGAAAAACATAATTTAAAAATATCAAAAAGGTAGTGGCAATTTTTATTGTCTGCCACTGTTTGTGTCTGTGTCTTGGTAAAAAATTTCATGAACCAGTATTTGATTTTTTTTAATGAAAATTTTAGAAAGTGATCACTGAATGCACATTACATCTAATTTACTTTTTTACCTATTCAAGATGGTCGCCACAACAAAATGACCTCGCAAAACAATGAAATAAATGTCTAACTCGGCCAATTTTACAGCTGCTGACCTAAAATTTAGTGTGTTTGTAGCTAAGTGTCAATTACCTTCTCTGAGCGATAACAGATTGTATGAGATCTAACTGTTTTTGTTTAGGATCAAATATAATTTTTAAGTTAAAACAGATCTAGTTTTATCATTTTGCAACAAGGTAAAACTGCGGCACAAATATGGATAACAAGGAACACGAGGTCTTTAATTAAACAAGTGCAAGCCAAGCAGTACAGAGTTACTGTAAATATTGGATGAAAAACTTAAACATAATGAGCAAATAGCTGCCCTTTTGACACTACTCTTCTTAGCTAGCACAAGCAGAAGGTTTAAAAATGATTGATGGTCCAAAGTTCTTTGTTGAAGGAAGTTTGGGTTCTGTATGATGGTGGCAAACTGTAATGAGGACATCAGAAGGAGAAAATAGCAGCAGAGAAGAAGACTGACACCACAAGCTCTTTTCTGAGACAAGCGCTGTAATTACAGTCTTATCTAGCTCTCCAAGCAATTAGTGAAATGGAGGAGAACCAATGCCCACACACACATATTAACACATAATCTACATAATCACCAGAGGGTCAGAGAGGCTGTGTGTGAGTTCTCCTGTCTGTGGCTGATTGTGTGAGCATCTCCGAATGGGTTTTGGAATGATTTAACCTGTGTGACCACAGTGCAGACACCTCAGCAAACGGCCTGAAAAGCTGTTCTTGAATTACTGTATAAATTGGGCTGCAGAGGAACACGAGGCGCCGATGATTGTCCCAAAGGTGGACAAGGATACATAACCCCAAGGCGACCCACTTCACCCTGAAAGGCAAACACACTGCAACCCACTTGTCATTGCATAAGTTCACTTAATGTTTGCAAAGTAAATTGTGGCAAAAGGAAAATTTACTTTCAAATTTTCTTAAAGAGATGGTTTTATTTTTGTTTTTAAATAAGATACAATTAATATCTTACCTGTTGCAACTACTGTTTGATTATTACATTTGTAATCACTGACTTTTTTGCTATATTTTTGTTTTTATTTTTGAGTTGTATATGCTGGTTTTATGTGAATGATCTTGTGTGGATGGATTTTTTTCTCTGCTGCAGAACAGGAACCTGCTGAAAAACAGTTTTTAACTGAGTCAGGCCTGGGTTACTGTAATGTTTTTAACCTTTTCCTGTCTAATAAATAAAATTCATTTCAGTTTGGGGAAAAAAGATTATTTCTGACTAGACTGATGAGCTATGAAGTTTGAGCAAGGCCAGGACCAAAACAGATAAGCTGCCGGCTTCAGGTCAGAGTTTTAGACTAAGATCATCTTTATTTGAGAAATAATGGAGCTGTAGTCATTTTGGTCAACTCTTAAAAATAATGGTATGCACGATCTTGTACCCAGAGTATGTGTTGTAAATGACTCTAGTTTGAATAGGATTGACTCCAAAAGCTAATCAGTTGTACATTTAGATCCTATTCCAAGTACCATTAAACTTGAGAAGTTGATGACGTTACCATTCATTCAAAGATACTAAAAAGATTTTCATCAAATTGTCCCAAAACAATCATGAAAACAGAACATTTAGGTTTTAGCTAACAGAAAGTGCTAAATATCACAACTTCTGGAACATTTGGAAATCCAGTTGGACTGAAATGGTGCAGATTGGAATCAGGTGTCGGGACCGCACCGCGGACCTTGAAGTTCTGGGTCACGCTGATTCCACAAAGCATGAAATCAGAGCTAATTATGCTCCAGCCCAGGTGGGAGAGGTATCAGAAGGACCACAAGTGCAGGCGCCTGCTGTACGAAGAGCTTACACAGGGGAAGAAAAAACTCAAAGCTGAACAAAGAAAGGCAACCGCCACCAGTGCAACATAAGAAGAAAAAAAAAAGAGCTGAAGAAGTCTGCAGGAGAGCAATCACACCGGTGAGCCGTAGGTCATCAAAAACCTTTGAGGAGGGCTGGAGTAATACTATTAAAGTAACACTAACAACTGACTTCTACTGAACTACGACTCATAAAAACCATCAAAGTAACCTAATAAGAACAGCTAAAGATATTAAATACATAAAATGTGAGTCAAATAACAGCTGCTAAAGTTTATTAAATCTTGGTTGTTCTGTTTAACTATCAGGAATCAGATGTACATCAGAAATACTCTGAAAAGATGTTCTTTAGCTGCAAACAAAATAAAAATTCCTAGTTAATTTAATATTTTCCTACTTGTATTGGAGCATATTAATCAATGAAATGTGTGTGTGTTTGTATGTGTCTGTTAGCTAAATATCTCATGAATCACTGGACATTTTAATGAAATAAAAAGAAGGTAATCACTGGATGCACATCTACAACTGATTAACTACCTATTCAAGATGGCCGCCAATACAAGTAAATATAGCTTTTCTTTATCCATTTGGTTTTCTTTTTCTCAAAACTGCACATGTAAGAGTTTGTGACATTTAGGAAACTTCCGGTAGCTCCCCCAGAAAGAACACACAGACAGATCTGCCTCCTGTGGGCCAGCAGGGACCTGAAGGTTCACTGAGCAGGTGCAGGACTGAGCTGCATGCTAAAGTGCATGTTTGTATGCGACAAGAAAGCCAGCGGGGGGAAAAGCAGGCATCTGTCTGTCTCCTGGGTACCAATGTGTGCGCTAACCACTGCCAGCATTTCCCCCTCACCTCCAAACGCTGCTCAGGTAATTGGATCGCCCGCTGAGCGGATGGCATCCTCCTGTGACTCAGAGGAGTGTGTGTTTACATCCCAGTGGCCTTAACACCACAATTGGGGGGGGGGGGGGGAGAGAGAGAGAGAGAGAGCCGTCCTGGCCTTTTGCTCAGGATGCAACAGAGCATGGAGATGATTACCTGAGACCATAGTGACTCCAATCGAGACGAGTGTGAGTCACCGGTAATGATTAAAAGGCCACAGCAGCAACTGATCGCAACAATTACGGCATCTACTTCTTTATTTGTATGTGATAAAGGTGAAATGCCAGAATATATGTGGAAAAAAAGTGAAAATGGATAAGTTTTATTTACCTCAGCAGCGAAATGGTTTTCATTTACAATAAGCTGCAATTTAAATCAATTAATTAAAATTTATCAAAATATGCAGATACCATTTACTACACCAACATGTACTTTTGCAAACTTAGAAAATCTTTTACTTTCTTTTGTGTGAGAACTGACAAATGGTTCTCTCCAGGATTTCTCAAAAAGGACAAAATATCAAAGCAGACCTAAAAAAAAAAGTCTCCATTTAAACAGCATGTCATCACACAGATATATCAAAGTCGTTTTTTTTTTCTTTTTACAATTTCAAAAGGTATCTGTCATTGTAGAGTAGCTATTGTTTATTATATTGTAATTCTCTTCTTCTTCTTTGCAAATTGTTGTGGTTTTGTGATATGATTTTGTGTAAATAAGGGGTGTGTTATGAGGAAAATAGGCATATTATTGTTGAATATTGCAATGCTGATACTAGTTGTGATAAGCCCACATATTCTGTGTCAGCTGTGGGCATTCAGGGAAGCCTGGGTCCATCTGACTGCCAAACATCAGGTGAAATCTAATTTTCATATATTGCGCAGATTTTCTTTTTTGTGGATTTGTTTATTTAAAAAGTACTGTTTGGGTTTAATTTGATTACACCCCTTTTGTAATTTTAGTTTAATAGTTTTTGTTCTGTTAGTTTACTTTGATGGTTCCTGTTTCTTTGCTCAGTTATCGCATCACACCTGATTTCTGTTTAGCCTGAATATCTCTGGGCTGTAACTGTTAGTAAATAGCTGAAGACCCAAAATTGCAAGACAACACACTGTCATGATCGAAGGAACGAGATCCTGGATACAAGCTGCTGAAATGTGCTTCCTTTTTTAAGGTGGTCGGGCTCAGCCTTAGAGATAAGGTGAGGAGTTTCATCATCGAGAAGGAGCTCGGAGAAAAGCTGCTACTCCTTCAGGCATCTGATTAGGATGCCTTCTGGACACCTCCCTTTGGAGGTTTTCTGGGCATGTCCCACTGGGAAGAGACCCTGGGGCAGCCCCAGAACTCACTGGAGGGATTATGTATCTTCTTTTGCCTGAAAACGTGTTGTGAACCTTGAGGAGGAACTGGAAAATGTTGTTGAGGAGAAGAATATCTGGATTTCTCTTCTGAGTCTGTTGCCTCCATGAGCAGACCAAACATCAACAGTAGAAGATTGATGAATGGAAGTGTACTGAATTAGTATGTACAGCACCACATTTGGACTGAAATTAGTAGAGTTTGCATGCATATTGTACAATGTTTGAACTCTTATATTATTTAAAATTCTGTCATGTTCCCAGAGAGCCCGGAATGTCAGATTTTCTTTTATATCTTCAATAATTTACATAAAGGGCCAGCCCCTCTTAAGGTTTTCACATTTCTTGAACTTTCAGACCCACAGAAACTAATTTAAGAAGGGTTTGAGACAGATTCCAGATGCCCACAACAACTCTGAGACTTTCATGGCTATAAATTTGTTTTGCAAATATTTTAAACATGCTCAAAAGTCCAACATGAGACCCTGTGACGAAACTGAAATTCTTGCTATAGTTTTGGGACAATTTGGAGTCTCCCCTTTGAATGTTGTTCACAATTTGTCACCAATAGTTACAGCCCAATGAAATACTGGCTTTAGTTAATTACCATTCCATCGTTAGTTTGAGTATCAACAGCCTTTAAAAAAATAAATGAGTAAATAAGGCAGAGTGCACAACTTTTATATGTGCGATATAATAATCTTTAACATTATAAAACAGCTTTAGAAGCATGTACTACATATGTTATTTCACCAGGATGATTTTTCAAATTGTGTGTTGCATACATGTGTGGTGTTAAATCTACGGTAATTATTTTAACAAATGTCCTATGTGTTGCCTTAAATAAACAATTAGAAAAAGCCTTGCTTTGATATAACTAATTAGTTTAAAATTCATTCTGTGTCAGCACAGAAAGGAGCAGTTGGATTTTCGGTTTTGACAGAGCTTTATATTCACTGTTTACCAATATGTCCAACTATTAAAAAAACAGCTGTAGGACAACGAGTAAGCCCTGAAGGGTGTTTTATCTGTGCTCGTGATTGGGTTTAGATAAAACTCTAAAGAACCACTATTTTAAATGACTTAGATTTTGAATAAACAAGATAAACAAAACAGGCGGCTGAAAAACAAGCCAATCCAAAGCTAATCATCGGTAATGGCAGACATAACACGATCCATTGCCGTCTGCAGAATACGAACCAAACAAACTTCATTTATCCGTCAATAGAAGGAAAATGTGGGGGCATAAAAGGCTTAAAACCCACAGTGAGATCCCTGTTTGTAATTAATGGAAACCCTCATTCTTTGCAGAGATGTGGTTAAATAAAACATCATAATGAAAAGTAAACACTCTGAACTGCCTTGGCCCTGATGTTCTCCACTCTTTGCTTAAAAAACACACATAAAACTGGCCTCACAGGAAGATGACAAATGCAGGCATAAACACAAAATGCGTACACACACCCAAGCAAGTCTCCAGCGAGGACATGCAGCTACTTAGGAAGCCTCACAGAGGGGTATCATGCAGCAGCTGGCACAGCCCTGGGTTCTGGGACTCTGTGGCTTCAAGCACTATGTTTAAGACTTTACTGCCTGGGGGCCCCTGCCGCCAGAAACTGTCAATCAGAGCCACATGGGAGGGGCTTGGCAACCGCAGGGACTTGTTTACGCTCCCTAAAGGAGAGCAGACTCCATCGACTTCAAGTTTTCGTCGTGACAAATACATTCTTAAGAGCCTAATTTGTCAAACTCAGTGCAACCCTTAGGAAGTCGCATTAAACTTTACTTCAGGTGAAACAAACTACACAAACATTGCACTGCCTGCATTTTCAGTGTTACTTTTTGTTCCCCAACGGCTTCAGAAGAGACACTTCTGCAGCAAGAGAGAAGCCGAAACATCCAAAGAAGAAATCCACAAGTCTACGCTTTCAATCTTTCATGCTCTTTTTGCATCTTAATGTTGACGCATTTAAAACAATATCCAGCAGCAAGAAAACACCTTGGCTCTGACAGAAGCCGAGGATATAATTGTGTAAATGCTGAGTTAGCATTCACATCCTTGTTTTCCTGTTTGAAGTGTTTTCTCCATACATTTTTGCCATCTAACTACTTCCACATACTGTGTGAAATTTAAACCATTCATACATCAAAACATTCAGCTCAGTGGGATACAGTACAGTGTGCTATGAATTTTGGTTTCAGTAACTTTTATACTTTTGAAAATATTTCAGCACAATTTTTCTGCATAGAAACTCCCTCTTCAATTCATGCTTTGAACTCTACTTCAGCATATTTGCTCTATTTTTGACTTATGCTCCATTTAGCCTTTAGCTGCTGTTTAGCTTCTGTCCTGATCATTTTAACTGTAATAACTCGGTTTCAGTTAGTTCAACACATTTCAGCAAAGTCATTCAGCCCTGAGCATTCACAGAACTCTAAAAAATTCAGGAAAAAAAAAGCTAGTTTCATTCAGCAATTCATATAAATCCTTCCCTTTGTCTTAAATCTTCACACTGTTTTGACTCATATAGATATATTCTGTCTGCCTCTTGTTTAACTTTCTTTATGTTGAACGATTAAAGTCTCAACGGATCCAGCTTGGTGAAGGATAATGAAAGGTGCAGCGCCCCACTTGCAGCTCCTGACCTTGAGTATTTGTGAAAAACAAGATTGTTTGTGTGAAAAGAAGCAAGCATGATTCCCCTGCAGCATCATTTGATATCCAGCGCTATTACGGCTCAACAAGAGCTTTTCTAAACCCTCAGGAGCCAACAACACAGTTGTGACTTGAGATCACATTCTCTTATACTGAAGGCGTCTTTCACTACTTTTTTTAAATACATCCTGTTTTTGTTTGTAAAACAGATCTTGTGATTTTTCTTTTAGACTCTTTATGAGTAAACGTGTAAGTTTGCCAGCTTGTGTTCGTCTGCATGACTCAGTAAAGTGGGAGTAGTGTTCACAGCAATCACAAGACATAAACAATTCCAGCGAAAGCCTGAAATTTATGTGACAAACATTATTCCAGCTCCAAGCGTGACCTCATGAGGATTTTCGACAGAAACAAACTGTGGAAAGGTTACTGCATTCTATTAGCCCTGTCATACAGACACATTCCTTTAATACATGTCAACCATTTAAGACTTCAAAGCGTACATTTTAAGTGTTTTATCACAAACTGGGGATTAAAGCTTTTTCGTCTCTATTATTTTTCATACTGTTACCATCCCAGTTTTTCCACTTAAAGAGAAAGGCATTACAAAGGTGTGCTTAAGTTATTATTAAAAAGTGGTCGGCCAGAAATAGAGCCGATGCACAGCGTTAAGATGGCCAAGTGTGCTTGGATGGTCCGGTTGAAGCAAAAAGTGAATAAATCTGATCTCATTGATGTAGTTGAGTGACGAATATCACGTCATTTTGTTCTCACTAGAGCCCGTCCTGTGCACAAGGACCGGACAGAGCTATTTCTATCAATACCAAGTATTGCGTGATTGGTCAGAACTTCATGGGCGTGTTTGTTTATGCGGAACAGCACTTCACTTCAACTTCTTTGCTTCCAGAAGCTGGCTGTTGCGCCAGCTTGATGGACAGCTTTGACAAGCAGCTGGCCGAGGCCGTTAGAAAATACATTTTTACAACTGTTCCAGCAAAACTTATGAAGAATAACTCATGGAAGGAGACAGTGCTGCTCTCTGTAGTCGTGCTGGCTGGGAGAGAGTTTGCCTCGGCCGGGCAGTGAAGGGACATGTTTCCTACGTTTGCTCGTTATTGTGCACTGTCTGACAGAAACAGGTGGCGGCCTCTTCTTGACGAGTTTGCTAATGTCAAATGGGGAAGAGCAGAGACCCAATACTGGGAGGGGTTTTCCAGGAATTCTGCCCTGTAGTTCTCAGAGTATAAAATATACTTGTGACAAAGACTCATAACCCCGTTAAGCACGATTTCATTAGGTGTGATACTAGCAGCCACATGGATTTGTTCTGTTTGCTGCAACTTTCCAATAGCCTTTATTTCATCTGAAAGGCAGTAGTCCCCACACCACTGAGTGAATCTGCATGAGAAACAAGTTACCAGCTAACAAGCCAAGTGTTTAAATGCTAACCAGAAGCTTCTACAGTTAACCTAATAACCACAAAGTATGTTTAAGTTAGTATCAGAAATCAAATGCATACAATGGAGTCCAAATGTCTAACAATCACAGCAGTTACAGCTGCACAAAATATAGAAAATTAATTTGTATTGTAGTATCAATATTTTAAAGGACTGCTTAGACGGCAATAAATCAGATGCATTCATATCCTGCAAACCAATATACCAATATAAACCAATCAGATGGACACCACTTGGTTTAAGTGACAGTGGCAGAGAAATGAAAGCATACAGAGTGTTGTGAACATCATAAAGAGAAGGAACGGAGAGGAGTGAGGAAATGTGGATTTATCACAAGTGATATTGTTATTAATATTCAACAAAAGCATCACAACCACATATTTTTCTTCTATCATGCAACCCTAGTGGAGATGAAGCCTAGCAGAGATTAATGTCAATTAGAAACAAGCAGCATTTACAAAAGACAGACATCCGTCAGCTATGACTCACAACCTTTGTTAGAATGCAGAACATAGAAACCACTCATGAGATTTGCCCAAAATTTGCAGTAACAGCTCTAACAGCCTTTAAATGTCTTTCACACTGCGTAATCTCTAGGTGTGACACCAAAAACAACCAATAATTATAAAGCTGATTGTTAAAACTCTTTGAATATACCTTTTAAGTTTCATTTAGAAACACAGATTCTCAAATCAAAAACGAATGTAGGGCTTTGTAGTGACACCATCACAAAAAATTGGAAAACAGACAACGCAAAGTAAAGCGACAGGCACCATCAGCATTGTGAATCGCATTGACAGGCTGCGAGATGTACTGAACATGACAATTACTTAAGCATCACATTTTATTCTAAACATGACAGATAATTCTGATTCAGCAACTCAAAAACCCACCAGGATCATCTAAAACAGATGAGACAGAAAGACAGACGGAGAGAGAAAGAGGGAGAGGCAGAAAGAGACGTTTCTCCACTGAGCTCCATCCTCCGAGGTCTGTCAGCTTCATCTCGACACCAATATGACCAGCAGCTGGACATTTCCCGCAGGATTCTGTTCGGGGGTACTGGCCTATCAGAGCTGCTGAAATCCCTCTCCTCTTTCTCTTCTCGGAGCGTGAGGGCCATCGCATCTGTCAACCTGCCGACCTGCGGTGTAGTTCCAATGAATCTTCCAAAGGCAGACTGCAGATGTGTGTGTGTGTGTGTGTAGATACAGCCTGTACGTGATTGGGACTTTGGGAGTCTTGCTGTGCTGGTTCCATGCCCTAAACTTGGTTTAATTTAGTTAAACTGTCCACCAAAAAAGCCGTTCAAGTTTGCAGACAGTCCTTGATTTTCACTGCTAACCTTGATTTTGGGGGGGAGGAAATGATGAAGGTTGGCCCAGGCCTCCCCCTGAGGGTCACTGACATATCTCACATCAACAGAATGCGAGAGCCTTGTGGGATGCTTTGATTTATTACCGGCCTAATTAGGTCACCCGAGGCCGAGATTCATTTGACAGGAAGCAGAATCAAAACCACATCGTTCACCAGCCTCCATCCCTGGCACTCAGCGCTCTACACCCTCTCCTTTCTATTTAACAACCATGCTAATAATACACATCGTCAAATACACACTGGTAATCAGAATATATGGAGATCTCCTCCATAAATATGGAAACGAATGCTAATTGGAGTCTAAAACTGCACGATTACAGCTGTAAAGCTGGTGCTACAAATCACCGTGCTGCAGCAACAGTAATGACATTCGCCAGGGGAAGTTAGCATGATGTAAAAGAAATGGAGACAATGTATAAGGTGGGACATATGAAGGGACTGATGATCTGATTAAACCCCAGCTGAGAAGAAGCATAGTTGTTGCACACACAGTGTATGAAAGAAAAAAGAACTCAAGGTGAAAACCCAAACAGGCTGTATCGCCTAATTTGTGCTGCTAATCGTAGTGCTTCTGCTGGATTTTATTTGCTGTTCAAGTGGTGTGAGGAGTGCATGAGAATTAGAAAAGCTGAAGGGGTGGGGAAAGAGCAGTTATGGAGCATGAATGCGTATTACATATCAGCACAAATCAATTCCCAAATGGAGGTAAAGTCTCTTATTCGGCCTGTGCCCTGCGTGGTATAGAACTGGGGGTTTCAAACATAATATCTTTGTGTGGGTGATGCAATAAGATGATTCAGCCCTCACAGAAGCAGAGGGTCCTGCTCAACAATGAAGCTCCAGCTGATCCTATCACTGCTGCCTCCGAGAGTCATCAATAACACACACCCCCCAAAAAAAGCTGCCAAGAATGCGACTGTTTCCACCGCATGGACACCTGCCCTTCACTCAGAAGTGAAAGAGGTGAGCTGTGTGCTGAAGTGAAGCAGCACATCACGGCAGACATTCGTCTTTAGCCTCCGCAGGAGTCCTTGATTTTGATGCGAGGCACATTGAACAACTGCTGTGTTGAATCTTTGTGTTTTTGAGGAAGTCTGGTTGTAATTATTGTCTATCGAACAAAGCTTGGCAGCTTTTTCCATGTTGGCAGCTTGTCTTAAGAGGCGAGACATTTCTATTTCAAAACTCTAGAGATCTGACATCAGTGAACTGCACATGTATGTTTACCTCCCTGGGTAATATGACTGCAAACAAAAAGTCAAATACTGTAAACAGAGAGTCTAAAGTGGCATAAAATGTTTTTATTTTTACAAATGATTGCAAGAGGTTTTACTTTTCTATGGTAATATTTTCTTTTTAAATTAAGTCATCAAATTGGTAAATTTTGAAAAACATAATTTTGTCAAATAAGGTCTGACAGAACGTATACACTAACGTCAGAGCAGATAATCTGGTTAAAAGATCCAGATCATAGATCACATCAGTGCATTGACAATACAGATGGCATCAAACCAGAAGTAAAGCATTTTGAACCTGTTCACATCTGGTGCTTACCCATCCAATCACATCTGGATAGCACCAACTATGAATGCTCTTAAAGTGCATTGTAATTTTCTTTTTTTTTTTACTCAAACCACTTTCAAAGGTGGTCCTGACCCCTTTTATCCGCATGCGTTTGACAGTCTGAACACAATCCGTCCAGAGCAAAGCTGTAGGACCTCCTGTTGAACTGACATGACCCCACACGGGCAGAAGAGTTATTACCTGGATGTCTTAGGGTAATATACTATATATATATATATATATATATATATATATATATATATATTTTAAGTTTGCTCACCTGCTGGCTAATTGAGGATAACAAAAGAACCACCCTTGTAAGTATTCTGAAGCTGCAACTTTTTTGGTTAATTTTTTATTTTGTTTTAGGCAAAAAAGTTTCAATCAACTGTTTATCAGAATCGTTCTAAAAAAAAACCCGTAAAGTCTTCAGGATTGTATTAATCAGACTACAATGCAAGACTTGTAGTGAGTTTCTCTTTATTTTGATAGTTTTTAGAGCTGATTGGACCTGCTGTGGTCACACTAAGCTTTAATATGCTGTGCCAATCACAGAATTAGAGTCTGAGCAATGATGAGCCATATTATATTCACTTAACTAAACACAACACTGATGTTACATTCACAATGAAGCTGTGTAAAACAACTCACAATGAGATCGATTTTTACAGGTTCAAATGTGCTTTGCCACAGAACTTTGTGACGTCTCTAATCATTGTATTGTTGTTATGTAATTAAGCTTATCAAGAGATAATGTAACTCAAATGTCTCTATAACCATGTTGATGACAAACCAACAACATAATTCGGATGTCTGAAAGTATCTGCACACAGAGCAAGTAATTACCATCTAATTGCAAAAACGTTTTAAGGGTACGCAATTACCTGCCAGGTGTGAACGCTCTCAATCAGAGCTGACTGCCCAGGATAAATATATAGTGCCAGGTCTGAACGGGGTATCAGAGGTTTGTCATAAAAGGACACTCGAGAGGTGTTATGACACTACAGAACCTTTTCTTTCCATTCAGAATATACACATTACCTGCAATGACCTGTAAGTGCAAAGACATTTTGTTTTCCCACAAAAGAAAGATTTAAGATTAGTGTTGATATCAAGCTTAAAAGTTTTCTATAGATAGAAGATAAAGCACAACCTGAAATGGGAGTTGAGCTAGATTTAGATAGATTTAACACGTTTTTATTGACTAAAATACAGCAATGTTGTAACTAGTGTCACAAAATATTGCCATCTTGCAAGCTTCCATATAAGCCAGGTTTGAGCAGAAGCAGGGGGAAAACATCTTTAGAGAAGCTCTTTGTTCAAACAGATGTCAGTGAAGTGATCAAGATGCCATTTAGTCTTTAAAACAATCTGACAGCTCCTACATTTCCCTGCTGAAGTGCTAATTCCACCGTGAACATATAGGCAAGGTGTAAATTATACTTTTTTTGAAACCGTCTCCACAAATCTCTCAGCTATTTGTAACACTAGAATTAGCTTTGTTGAGTAGATTTCAAAAATAATTATCTGTTTTAGGAGTTTTTCACCTTAACCAACCTCCTCTGGTAGTATTCAAAAGGCTGATTCTGTATTTGCCTCATTTTGATGTGGAAAGTAATTCGATTCATGATTTGTAAAGGGTTTTATGTCTCAGAACTGCATTGTTGCAACAGCAGGGTATAAATATGGTGAAAAAGACTCTTTCCTGTGGTTTCCCCAGAGGTTACAGCCAGCAGCGTGCGCGCCTTGAACAAAGCCACAAAAAGGAGGCAAATCATTTCTTTCAAAGTGCCCCTAAGGATTGTTGCCCTGCATGATACAGTAAAGAAAAAAAGGGCCACAGGAGCTACCAAAGCCTCTTTGCTGCCACAACACACTCCCCGCTGCAGTTCCCTTTAGTCACCTCATTCCTCTTCTTCCTTTTCAGCAACCCTCTCCTCATTTTTCTTCCATGTTCTTCCATTCCTTTAATCACCACCCTCTGACTCGCACTTCCTGGGCTCTGGCAGAGGCCCAGGTGGGCAAGCGTTGCTCACTTCTCCCAGAGGGAGGGGGGGGAATTAGACACACGGACACCCACTGTAGTGCAGAAGCCGCAGGAGAGAGAGCATCAGAAGGCTTCAGATCACAGATACTTCCATTCCTTTTCTATAAAGCCCAAAAGCAAGTGTGAGATGGTGCACGCACAAGAAAAAGAAGGGCCACCCGACATAATCACTGTCAGAAACAAAGTGATGTCTGAGGGTCTTTAGAGAAAGCTGTGAGACAGAGTGTTCTCGACTGCACTCGATTGACCATTTGATTGCGCTTCAACATTAGTTAGCCTTGAAAAAAAATCTAAAAGGATCGAAAAAAATGACAAAACATCCATGTGTATTATTCACAACCCTCCTTAATGGGCCTTTTTTAAAGTTGTCAAGTTTGTCAAAAGCACCAAAAGAACCCTCCGTTTGTTCCAGAAGCCTGTATTCATAAATCAGCTATTTTTCAAGGCTGCAAAGAACCACTTCAGACGAAACTTCCTGTGCGTGTTCGTCTCACTGATTTGAAAGGCAGTTGTGACAAGTTTATGGGAATGTCTTCAGCTGATTTTTCAGATTTGATATGCCTTAAAGAACTAAAAGCCACATAGACGCAACAGAGCTGAATATTCTCTTTGTTCCTCTGAAATTAGGCAGAATTAGCATTGCTTAGAGTAAAACATGCTGGCCTAGGTAGTCTGAAAAATAAATCATGCTAAAATATCCCTTTAAGACTAAACAGTTGCTGGTGGCATGTCTGAGAAAGGAGATATTGGGGACAACTATTTATAGGCAAAGTTTGCTTAATGCTTAAGACCACGATAAAAAGAGGATACACATATCTCTCTAAAACTGGCTGCAGAAACAGCGTGTACTCGTGCATATTTTTGCAGGAAGAGTCTGCAGGGATTCGTGTTTTCTGTGGTGTTTACTGCTCACAAGAGACTTCTTTTCCCCGACTTTAAAGCGGCGCCTGCTCGCAGGCACGTGAGTACCCTGACTGAGGGAGAGCATCGTCTTATGGGAGCGAATGTACCATCTCATGCTGTCTTCACATCGGCCACAGACCAAATGGAAGGCTATGAAATGTGGTTAAAAAGACAGTGTCAAGTGGGGATGTGGTGACATGATCACTTGAGGGAAGAAGAATCAAAACTACAGACCCCTGTGGTGAAATCACACCAGCCGCAACATCTGCCAATGTGCTAATTTGCTAGCTGTATTGTTTTATGCATGTATATAATGTTTTTGCCAGTGTGTTTATGCGTCTGTTACTCAGTACCAGCTGTTCATCGAATGATTACTTTTTGAAGATTTCATAAAAATCCGTCCAGTGGTTGAGATGTTTTGCTAACTTTAGGCGCCAACCCAATTCAGTTTGGCCACCATGTTTAATCAACATTAGCAAACCCAAAACACCTATTACTCTACTACTACCACGTCAAATTTTCGCTCAGTATCTGTAAAATAGACAAAGTTATTCACAAGACGTACTCTGAGAATGTCTCATGGTATTGCACAAGACTGCCCGTAATGTTAATTTCAAGGTTTGACCAAAAAGGCTACAACTCTATAATTTCTCAACATAAAATGATCTTCATCTAAAACACTTGCATAGAAATCTTTAATTTATCATTTATTCCTTGTGAACAATATACTTGATGTTTGACAATGAATTTTACTTTTGTTTTCATTGTTAGAAAGGTTATTTTAGTATATTCATACAATGTGCAGTGATAATGTTGCACACCCCAAAGAACTTAGCGCCCACCTCAGATGGTGATTGTATATCGTAATGCAGGTGGGCTCAATAATAAGAAATTCCAGGTACTAAACTTCACCCAAATATTCAAAAAACAGGTGGAAATAATTAGGATATCACAAGGGGGTGATTGAGACAAAGACAGGAAAGTTGACCCAGCTTTGAGATGAAACCAACCACGTTCTCAGTTCGGAGAATTCCTGACTGGAACCAACCCCAACCATGAATAACAGAAGAGCAAACTTTATTCATCTAAAACATATTTCTAAAAATTCACCACTTTCCAGGAAATGCATTATTCTTTTTTTTGGCATCACTTTGGAATCAAATAGTTATTCATGCTGTAGAAATTTAACAAAGTTGAAGATCCATATAGCAGCCTGGTGCAAAGTGATGCTGTCTAAACACACAAAATATTTGTTCAAACACGACTTTTCTCTTTGGTTTTGCCTCAACCAGCATGGCTCATGTGTCAGATATCGTCCCTGATTTTCCAAAATGAGGGAACACCGACTGCTGTCCACTTCAGCTAAGAGAAATCGAGCCATTTAAGCTTGTTCCTTTCGAGGGGAGAATCTAACTGGGTATTGTGATTCATTTGGTCATCCCTTAATTGATTTTTATGCATAAAGTGTCCATGTTTGTAGAAGGAATCTGTCATGCTGATCAAAAAGCACAACAGTTGAATTTCCATGCATGAAGACAGATACTGGTGTCATTCAATCAATATTAATGTCCTTAGTTCAAACTTCAAACATTACCATTAGTAATGTTTGACATTCTTCTTCTGACTCTTGGCCTTTTGTTGAAATAGATTTTCCATTTTCTCACTCTAACGTTCTTATTTTTCACATTAACGACGTGACACCCCCATAGTTTAATCTAATAAGAATGAATCAGTTGATTGATACGCTCCTGTCAGGAGGAGGGCTTCTAATGTGACAGAGACTACAGCTAATTCAATATAGCAGCTTTGCAGTGCTCAACGGCAAGACACTAGACTAAGCATGGAAATGTAGAGTGATTTTGCGTGTTAGCAGCGAACTCCACGTTCCATGGTTGACTTTGTCAGACATCTGACTTTGTGCCGTCCTTCGTGGCATCCATTGCTGTCAGGGAAAACGGCAGGCGCTTATCTCCTCCCGTCTGCCGGCTTATCTACTGCTCACCTACACGTCGATGGGAAATCAATGGGAAGCCTTCAGTGCGCAGTCAATATAACAAATGACCAATTCAAACTGGCACTTACAGCACTCCTGAAAGCAGCTCTCACTCATTGCCACGGGCCCTGATGCTGAGCAGTGACAAGCCCCGGTTCTGACTCCTCAGTGGTGGATACACAGGCTTGAACTGCATATCCCAAATAAAAATGTGGAAAACGCTGCAGGGCATCTCATGTTGAGATGTTTAGAGAAAACCCTAAAGAGAGCCCAAGGCATGGAACAAAAAAAAAAAAAAAGTATTTTCTTTTCCTATTATGAGGTTAATGGATACCTAACTTTGTTTAAAATATGTACAATTTCAAGTGACTTAACCCTATAAACATAATCATCTTGTAATAAATCATTTTGTAGTTTTCTCTCGTAAAACGCCCATCCTTTATTTCCCAGACTTATGTCTTTAAAGTCTTAAAACAAAGAAGTGAATTCCTATTTATCCATAGCCACATGCACACTGGCTGCTAAATAATCTGTGTGAAATACGCATTTAGCATAAAATGAAAATGCTGTAGATCTTTAACTGTACAAGTTGACTGATTTGGAGTTTTATTGCCAATCTTTAAAAATCGGGGCAATAAAGATCGTGTAAAAACACTTATCCTCTACTTCCTTTGCATACATGTTTTTAAAGTTTTAAAACAAGCAGAAATGTTTTTAATTACTCATAGCTACATCGGTAAAATTAAAATAAAATTAAAACAGCTTATTTGCAGAAGTTGAATGATTAGTGTTTTTCTGATTTAGTTCCTAAAGCCAATTTGTTTGTTTTAGACCCATAAATACAACAACTTAAAATTTAAGTTCATTACGATTGACTAAATTTTGTAAACAAACTAACAATGATTGTCTTTGATTTCACAATTTAGCCAAGAAGCCAGTGTGGAACTGATTCGTACTTTGGTTACAGTGGATTAAATTCTTGTTTAAATACTTAGAAATAGTAATTGTTATCCAAATCATTAAAGATAAAAGGGTAAGAATTAAGATCTTGCTATTTTTTCTAGTAGATACAACAGTTTTTTTTTTTTAAATAATTAGCATAATATCCTGGTCAGCTTCCTTTAGAGTGCGGTTTAAAGGAATAGTTTGGCCATTTTGAAGTGATGTTCTATTAAGAGAATGAAAAAGGAAGAACTCTACCTTCAGAGGTCAGGTTGATGGATATTCAGATTGAGGTCATTAACTGGAAAACAACTCTTCCTTAAAAATGGAATACTAGTGTGAAAGAATGCTTAATTAGCTAATATTAAACTGCTACACTTTCAAATGACATTGTTTGCTTAGTTTGTTGTTGTTTTCCAAAACAAGTAAAGTCTGTTATGACTCATATCTATTTATGCTAAGGATGCTGAATCTATCAGTCCACCCGATGACGAGAAGTTTACTCAACTTTTGGTACAACTAGGGGTTACATACGGTGGCTGACAGGTGCAAAAACGCTGCAAACACATGAATGATACAAACTCAAAAAACACAAAGCCAAAAAATTAGATGCAACCAGGGGTGGAAATTAAAAATTTTGTCCACCAGCCATTGTGGCTGGTGGACCAATTTTTTTTTACCAGCCACTCAAATATTTTACCAGCCACTATTTTTTGTTGTGACAAAAAGTTATTTCATATGATGATGATGATCGACGCGGGTGGAAGCAGTTGTGGTGCCCTACAACCAGTTAATTTACCAACAAGTCTTTAACTGTGTTTATTCCTCTCATCATGGACAACAAGTCCTCTGAATTTGGAGACATTTGTTGTTTTTTGTTTGCAAAAGTTACCAGTGGGAACCAAATATGTCAGCCGTCTGAAATAATCGGTTCCCCCTCTAAAACATAGGACAAAAATAATTTACCAAAACGTCCTTAACTGTGTTTATTCCTCTGTATTATGATAATATTAGCACATTTTATTACCAAGAGAATGATGTTTTTTTTTATTTTTTTAATGAGAAATATTTGCCCCTCTAAACAATTCTGTTAATAGATAAGTCATTATTTATTTTAATTGTTAATTGTTTTGTCCACACAGTCTATATTGTCCATAACAGAGGCTGTCTGTCTGTCTATCACGCTAGCAAAACAAAACAGTGGGTTAACTTCGCCAAAACAAGTTGTTTGACCTTTCACGGTCTCTGTAGTTCCCTTGCAGCGCGAGCACAGCGCGGCGGTTACGAGCGTTGAACATGAACGCGCGGAGACGCAGGGGAACCGTATCTGATGGGGGAACGNCGGCTCGACGTAACAGCAGCAACTCGAGCACATTACTGCCCCCTATATGTCAAGAGGACAAATAACACTTTTTCTGTTCAAATTGCCAACCTGCCACAGTGGCGTGTGTGTTGATCAAATTAATTTCCACCCCTGGATGCAACAGAAAAACGCTGCAAAAGGAAAATGCTGCAATCACATAAAATGGAAGCAAAAACATACATACAACCAACAGAACTAAAGAAAAATGCTGCAAATATCAAAAACACTAAAAACCTAAAACTACCAGAAAGTTACAAAAAAAAGCTGCAAACTCACTCCACAAAACTGAAGTACACAAGGCCACTAGAGGGACTCAAGGTTAGATATTAGATATTTGCACTCTGTAGATTCAGTGGTGTCTTCCTGCCGTTTGACCCGGTGCTGGAAGTGAGATATCGGTCAGCCCACCTCCGTGTTCTCTCCTCCTCCTCCTTCCGCTCTTCCTCTTCCTCGGTGTGCTGACCAACATCTCATTGTCAGCACTGGGTCACTTTTGTGGAGTAAGTCTGCAGCTTTTAGCTGTTTGCGCCTGTTGGCCACTGTAGTTATAACTATTTGATAGAGCTTCACTTCAAAATGACCAAACTATCCCTTTTCACATGTTTCTGTCTTTTGTTGAATATTTAAAAGATAGAAAAAATAAAATAAAATAAAAACTGTCATATTAATCCCCAAACCAACCAATCTTTCACTTAAGGTACCGCTTCACAATAAGGGTCCCTTTTTAAAGGATTTAGTTTTTACAACTAGATTATTCATGAGTTTGTAAAAACTTTACGAAGTAATAACCATTTTTAAAGGGTTCACTATTTGGCAAATATCTAATGTCTTACTTTTATTCACTTCATTCTCTGTCAGTAAATTACATGCATGGAATCACCGAGCGTTTGTAGACTCAAAGTTTGTTTTGGCACATAAAGTTATTTAGTTAAAAAGTAAGCCGAGCAACTAGCAATAAACAAAATTTATCCGAATGGATAAAAGTAGAGCACTTGATCTTGCTAAATAGTGAGCCTGTTTCAATGTATGAACAGTGTTTTGAACCGTTTTAGGATTGTTAATGCTTTATAAAGTGATACAGACCATTAATAATCTATTTATAAAGAAGTTTAAATCCTTTAGAAAAGAGGACTTATTGTTAAGTTGTACCTTACTTAAGTTTTGTGTTGATTTGTAGATGAATGCTCAGTTTTCCACGAAAACAAACAAATGTAAAATCCTGTGCATAGAGTCTAACGAAGCGGTTTTTGCTCACTTTAGTTTTCCAAGACAGACACTATCGTCTGAGCTCCATGCCAACAGTGTGACTCACAGATTGAAAGTGCTGCTCAAAGCACTTTCAAAGAAATGTCACAGACCCCAAAGGGCCAGCCAATTTCCAGAACCTTCTCCAGTGAAATCTGCCCTTCATTATCCCCTCCATATGTCTCTCAGTCTACTGTCTGTTTCATGGGTTGATTTTCTTTCTTTTAACATTTTGAGAGAGGGGCTGTCAGAAATTGCCCTGTTCGATCCGTTTCCCTTTCTCTCCACAGAAACATTCCTCAAATAAACGTGTCAGACTCACAAAGTCAGACACCATCGCAGCTGACCTTCCACGTCTCTAAGCAGAGAAAAGCAGATGACAGGACAACACTCAAGCTGAGAGCTCAATCAATACAGTACCTGCATGGGGATTGGAAAATGGAGAGTGACTTCCTCCCTGGTAGTGGAGGTGATCTTGAAGGCATGACTAGCTGTTCGGGAGTGTTTTATTTTCCAAGCGTCAAAGAACACTTCAAACTTGTTCGGCTAAAGAAACCCCTTTTTTTGTGAAAACTCTGTGAACGGTGTGAAGTAAAAACAAGCACAAACAGCAGCTAAACTCAGGAAAACAGCAGCTAAAACGTAAAATCAGCAAACCTGCTGCTAAAAACTAAAATTACTTAAACCGTAACTCAACACTACAATCAGCAAAACGGTATTAAAAAAGCTAAAAGGAGCATAAGACAAAAGCAGAGCAAGTATCTTTAAGTAAATTTCTGAGATTTGGTTTTGAAAGAACTGAAGAGATCTGAGTTTATTTCTGTGGGAACATTTTTGTAAATAAAGTTAGATAATTTAAAAAGTATTCAAGTTGAAAACTAGGTTGACTCCAAAAGGCAACCAGTCATAAATCCACATCCAATGGTTAATTTGAGTTTTAATAAAATTCATCCAGTGGGTCATGAGATATTTTGCTCACAAACACACGAAGCACTCTGCTGCCATGAAGCAGTCAATGTTTCTGATGCTGCCACACCTTAAATTACATGTTTTTAAATGTTATAACCAAGACAGTGAACAACGACAAAAAAAAAAAAAAAAAAAAAACTTTCCAAGGTTTTATCCTTGTCTTTGTTATGACAGAGACTAGTTAATTTAAAAAAGAAAATTTATGGATTTTATTTGTGTTATATACACACACTGCTGATGTATTTACTGTTTTAAAAAGTGGCAGAAGTTGAAAGAGTTATTGGCTTTCGGTTGGATTAATGAAGGATTTGCAATTAACAAATGTTAAACCTTAAGTTTTTAAGTTGTTTGATGAAAAGATTAAAGGGTTTGATTTGCGGAGATGTGCAGCCTTTATTAACCCTGACAGAAAAAAATGTCCCTGATATATTTTAGAAAATGCTACCTTGATTCCTTAAAAATGGATTAATAAAACATATTTTTGTCCAACGTTTTCACACATCTACCAGTGAATGATTAAAACCTGTGCATTTTGACCCTTTAACCCTCCCAGGGCAGGCGTTGCAACAACATATCTGATTTTTCCTGTTACTAAAACTTAATTTGAGCCTGAGAGGGTTAAAACACTTTTTAATAAACCAAAACTTCAAATTTTTCTATCAGTTGTAGAACAAGATCATTCACAATAAGTCCCTAATAGGTTATTTTCGTTTTGTTAGCATATCAACTTCTAATTAGTTTTTATAAAGCACCTAACAGCTACTTAATGAATAATGTGTATGCCCTGATCTAAAGTGTTAACATTATTTTCTGAAGTGTGAAAATTAGTTCCTTGCTGTCATACTCACACAAGTCTTTTTGAAACACTCTTTGTTGGCCTGTCTTCTAGGACCAACCTGCTGCGGGAGACCGTACAGAGGGCAATTACATGTCCCTTGCCTGGACATGGGTTACGTCCATGTCCCGCACCACAATTGTTCAAGTCGTCCTGAGCTGTGGCCGCAAGGTTGTTGGTGCCTCCCATGGTGGCCATCCCCAAACTCGGTGGTGGACACCTGGGTGAGGGAGGCTTTCAAGCTGAAGGTGTCCTATCGGGCTTTGTCAGCTGGTAGGACTCCAGAGGCAGCTGAGGGGTACCTGCGGGCCGAGCGGGCTGCAGCCGTGGCTGTTGCTGAGGCAAAGGCTCAGGTGTGTCAGAAGTTCGGTGAGGCCTTGGGCAGAGACTCTTGATCAACTCCGAGAAGATTCTGGCAAACCGTCAGGCGGCTGAGGCAGGGAAACCAGCACTTTATCAACACTGTGTATAGTGGATGTGGGGTGCGGCTGACCTCAACTAGTGATGTCACCAGGAAGGAATACTTTCAGGACTTTCTCAGTCCCACCAACATGTCTTCTATGGAGGAAGCTGAGTCTGGGGACTTTGGGGTGAGTCTGTCCATAACCAGGGCTGAGGTTGTTGAGGTAGTTAAAAAGCTCTGTGACACCACCCTAGGACGGTGTTCCAGGCATGTCCAGCTGGATAGAGACACGGTCTCTCGGCTGGCCTGGGAACGCCTGGCTGTGGAAAGAGATGTCTGAGCTTCCCTGTACAAGTGGCAGATAATGGATAGATGGATGTAAACATTACTGCAGATGGGAGGTGTTTTCGTCCTACTTTTCCATCCACCTGTGAAAACCTGTTTCTGAGTGTATTTTAGTGTTTGTATAAGCCGTATAATCATTGAGAAAACAAGGTTTCTTTTCTCTAATGCTCCCCTCTGCTCAAAGTGACTCGAGTTGTGCAGCTCACGCCGCGAGTCCTGAAGACGCAGCGCTTGATTACGGCTGCTGGCAGAGTCACAGGGGGTACCAGTTGGAGTGTTTTGTTTGCAAGCTCTCTGGGAAAATTACAACTTTGCATGCTTTTTAGTCAAGGAAGTGCTGAAATATGTATCATTGGGGATACTTAAGGTCAAGTGCACCATGATGACAAAGCATATATATATGGTGGCTGAGACCCATGGAGAACTGTCCTATTTTAACCTGTGAAAACTGGCGCTACTTTAGTGGCTTAAGACGTTTACATTTTTAGGCAAAAATAAACGTGCTTTTTCCTTTTTCAAATGCTGATGCTGATCCTCTATCTGACGTTAAAGTCACGCTCTTCTTGAAGTTGTTCCATCTGCAACAAAACACTGAATGATACAAAGCTACAGCAGGAGACTGAGATCAGATACAATCCTCCAGCTGAGAGGGGCTTTAAACAGCGCTTCCAAAGAGGATAACATCAACAAGTCTGCCTTTGCATACAGCATTGAACAGCTGCAACACAAGCTATAATCCCTAAATTTTTAATAAAATCCAATATTTCATACCATTTTTGTCATATTTTTTAGCATTGTGCTATGTTTTATTCTTTAACAAGTGTACTATTCTGACTCTGAATTTAAAATGCCTCCTTAGATGAAGTAGTGATGCATGCCAGTAATGCAGCACTGTTTGGAATATTATTTGCAGCCTCATAAGCCCTTATGAGAGCTAATTAGGATGCTCCCAGCACAGAAAGTAGCTGAGTTTTAGTGAGAAGCAGTCATAGGAACCAGTTTATATTTATCATGGTCAACTGACTGTTGTTGTAGCCGTTTAGGACCAAATATTTGCTTATTATAAGTAAAATAACTCAGCTGTTTACAGCTGATTAACCATTGAGGTAATCAGTAGAATATCAGCTGGTTTGCTTTAATTCAGTCAATTTTGCATTATTTATTTATTTACACAGTTTCATTTTTAATTCCGTAGCAGTTAGCTGTAGCATAATGATTGTTGATAGTTTAGTGGTAAACATGGACCAAAGAAGGCAGGCAAGCTGACAGGTATAATCCAAAAAATGATTTAATCAAAACAAAATTAGCTTAAATAAAATTGTGGATTATGTTCTTTAGAATAATGGCAGCCCTAGTCCTTTCAAATTGGTAGCAATCCACTTTGGTTTTCTTCCTGCTCAGATTAGCTGTGAGTTCACCAATCCAGACAGAATTAAACTGTTTATCCAAACTCACGTCTCTACTTTAAAAAGATCTGAACTAACCCTTTAAACCTGCAAGACGTGGCCCAACTACATGATTTAGAAATTAGGTCTAGCTCACCAACAAGGCCCAGAATCACTTCTAATGACTAAGAAATCACAAGCGTTTCGTCAGGAGTCATCCCCCCCGATGAAAGGACAAGTCATGGATGAACTTATCCATCCCTCCCTTCTTCTAACATCAAAAATACAACCAGAACCCTTCAAGAAAACAAATGCTCAGACACAATGAAGAAAGCCCTTGGATATGTGTGGGAGTGCTGACCACCCCCCTGTTATAATCCATTAAAACGAGTTTTAAGACATCTGCAGCCAGTTTAGACTTGGATGATAGTGAGTGGCAGTAAAACAGAAAAAAAGCACTTAGTGCAGTAATGTGCGATCTTTGAGGATAAAAGGTAACCTCTGTAACTCTTGGGGAGAGAAATTACAGGGCAGATAATAAATTCTGGTTTGGTGCGATTAGACTGGCTGTGTTTGAGAGAGATATGCTACAAAAAGAAGAGAGGAAAGAAAAGGGGGTTTAATGACCATAAAAATCGTAAATGTCATTTGAATTGATGCAGCTATTAGATTTTATTACTAGACAAGTAAAAAATGTGTTATTTTTTCATAGTTTGGCTAAATAAGATCCTCTTGATGATGTCTGTATTTAAATAAACTAAGTTTTATGTTTGCTAAATCTTTAAACAATTATTCCATGTTCACCTTTCATCACATATTGTTCTTCGTTTTAGTTCTAAGTTTCTAAGGCCACTTATGTCCAACAAAATGTTTCCAAAAAAACAGCAGCCTACTCAACTATACTGCCAAAGAAAAGCTTGTGAAGCAATACGCAACCACTATTGGTATCATCAAAGAGAGTGCTGTAAGCGTCCCGTAAAATAAATGTGATTAATCTTGGCCTGCATGTATAGCTGATGACAAGTCGCTGTCAAAGAGTGCAAAAAGTAATTCAATCAATGGAGGAAAATGGGCAGAATACAAAACACTAGATAAAGGCAGACGTAAAATCCCCCTTCAGTTTGTATTAACAGGTGGAATCAATGTATGTAAAATTGATTAGTTTCTATATTTTATGAGTAAAAGAGAAAAAAAATCAATATCATGCAGTCTGGAAATGCTACGACTCCTGTTTATAAAGTAACAAAAACAAGAAAGTGCTGCCTCTTTGCTTTCTGCCATATTGACTAATAATCTGACCAAAAATAGGAACTTAAAAACATATTGTGCTGCATTTGTCTAATAATGGCTTCAAAGGGAAAGCTGCCAGAGGAAAATGTTTCACACATCTTTGTTTAAGTTGCCATCTTGTGTCAAACAGTCAGCCAAACAAATGCTCAACAAAAAACTATTAAGCTAAAAACTGGTTGATGGATAGTATTTATTCTGATTATTTTGTGTACTTCAAATAAAAATGCACTATCAAAAAGAATGTTTAATGAAAAATGGATATTTGATCATGTCAAAGTTTAAATGAATAAATAAACAAATTAAAAATACTCAGTTTTATGAAGAGTTAATTATTCCAATAAATACATATTAAGTTAAAGACCTTAACCTTCAAATACTCATGAACTTCATGTATAAACTTCTCATAAATTCCCTCAGATATATTAGCATTTTACACAGAATTACATTGATATTACTTTAATAAAAGTTGAAAAGAAACCTTTAATTAGAATGAAGATAAAGTGTAAATACATTCCTCTTTGAAAGGTAAACTCTGAATCTAAACATGGTAAGAAATGCAGTTCTTCAACATTCAGTTTTAATTATTTAGTAGGTTTTCTAAAAACTTCCCCCTAAAGCTTTTATTGTATGCAAAACCTCTGCACTGCTACAAACTCAAAGTCTGTAACAAAATCAGAAACTTCCTTTGTGGTTCAGGCTTTGCTCCTATTAGATGCGTTTCTATGAAATATATTTGCATGATGTTTTCTAAGGAGCCATTTTGAAATACCTACAAACGGTTCAGCACCAAGCCAACCCTAACTATAGGATCTATCAAAAAGTTGGAATGCAGTTCCAACCATGTTTTATCTCTAACATTTTCTTTTTTTAATTATATACAAAAACTGTTTTACTATACTCCTGAAAAACAAACATTTTTCCTTAAAAAAAAAAAAATTGGGGTCAACTTCCCTCAGGGTATGCAGGTGTTGTACAGACAATAGTACCCTTGCCGTAGGAGCTCCAATTTCAAGAAGCGAATTTACTAAAGGATGTAGAGTCGAGTGTCTGAATATTTTCACATGTGACTGCCTTTAAATGTTCTTAGAATGCTAAAACGTGGCTGATACTGAATTAACCAACCAACTAATCAACTGCACTAAGTCTAGTACAGTCATTTTTACCAGGCTTAAGACTTTCCTTTTTGATAAATCCTATAATTAGGGTCGGTTTGGGTCTCCTGAGCTGTCCCTTAGTTCTGCTGCTATAGGTTTAGACTGCTGGAGGACAAACTGACCACATGTCCTCTCTCTGCTGCTGTCTTTACTCTCTCTTTTCTCCATGTTTGTATTTGCAATTATTGCTGCCATTAACCTGTGTTTTTCATCCCACAGATCGACACCTGGACCAGTCGTCCTTTGTTTGTCTCTTCCCTTCTCTCTAAACCACCAGCCTCTGGAAGCAGATGAATTGACTAATTTGATTTGAATATGGATCTGTTTTGGACTAAATTGGATTTATGATTTAGATTGTTTTCTTTTCTTTGTATAGTGTCCTGAGATGACTTGTGTTGTGAATTGGGACTAAATAAAGTAAAAATTGAATTACTGATACAGTGAAATTGCTTGAAAGTGAAGCCTAGACATTAAGAATTTAGAGATAAACAAAAAAAAAAAACAGTACCAAAGAAACAATGAGCCAAACACTGTCTTACTACAACTACAAGCTTGTTTTTAAACAAAACATGAGCATTATTGGCCCCAAAATTAGAAAGACACAAATTTAAGGTTTGTTCTAATTAAATTTTAAAAACCAACCTGAAGGCCCTGAGGATTTTGCAAAGGCGACAAATATTTACATGTAAGAACAGCAGCAAGACATGCACAGACCAGAAATGTCACAGTTTCAATCAAACGCCCTCTGAGTCGCAGCCACTGAAGCACGGCGGCTGTCAGTGATGAATCGCTTTATGCATGCATTTGTAATGTCCCCGCGCCATCACAACAGGACACACACATCTGTCATACTTGAATGTGAACAACGTTCTCTATTCTCTACCGCGGAGCCCACATGTGCTACACAATGGGCCGCACAGGTATCAGTCACTATACAGTACATTAGGGAAATGTAGATGGTGTAGATGCTGTAAAATGGGCTGACAGCTGTGTTGGTTGATGCTAGCACAAAGAAGAACAATGGCTTTATGGATGTGAGTGCATCTGTGAAGAACAATGGCTGACTTACCTAAGAAGTAAATCCACATGGGGGAGAAAACATGAAACAGAAAGAGAGAGAGAGAAAAGCAGTGATTAGATCTTTAAGCACAATATCAAGCAGCATTTCCTACAAAGACTCATTAGGAAACTGTGAGATACAAATATTAGTTTGTCTTTGATCTAAATTGAGTGTTAGAAGTCTCAAAGCGTTCAAACCGCAGCATCAGCTTTGTGTACATCTGTCTCCCCTCCCATACCTGTCCTGTCTTCCCCCCTCTTGGGTGCTGGGTAATGATTTTTACTCTACTAGTCAAGAACAAATTAGCATCCTTGCTAGCGCTCCCACAACCAGAATGCTCAGCTGGGAATTATTTGGAGCAGATAGAATAAAAAAAAAAAAAAGCGCTCGTAAAGTTTACTTTTTCCGAGTTGTGATCAATAGAGGGGAAAGGAGGGGGGGTTCCGATGGGAAACAGATGTAATTAGCAAACTTGTAAAATAAAAGAGGGCAGGGAGCGGAATGATTGACGGTAAACTTTTGAAGTCTCTGCTGTGTTGTTGGGCAGAAAAGGACTGAAACTGCAGGTGAGGCACAGACATGGAAAGGCAGGTTTATTCTTAAAGAGATGGTTCAGATCTTTTAAAATGGGGTTCTGTGGAAACGTTATGAACAACTAATATCTTGCCTATTGTATGTAGCTCTTTAAACGTCTTCTTTTAGTAAAAATATGGTTTATTTCTGACTGAATAAATGTATTGAAAGATCCGAAAATATCTATTATGAGCATCTTAAACATCAACTTTAATCCATTTTTTTTTTCTGAAAACCTCTAAAAACAAGCCACAAAGTAAGTATTTTAGTATGAAAGAAAACAAAGGGCTTATATAGATCTGAGAGAAGGAGACATCAGGTCAAGGGATTTCTCTACACTTCCCAATGCATCAAACTTGACACCTTCAGCTGCTTTCAATGTCCATGTGTCTTTTTCTTCATGGCCGTGACACAGACACATTCTTCCCCCAATCATGCCGGCTACTTCCACCGGGATGGCTGTCGTTCGTCTTTCACCTGTCAGTCACGTTTGGTGGTTTGATGGCCCTGAGCCTGACAGGGAGCAGAAAATAACTGCGGCAGCAGGGCTGAGGCAAAAACCTTTCCATAGTGTCGAAACCACCCCAGAGCTGCTTTTATCTCCTAAAACAAAAAAAACCTTGTTATGAGTTGTCCCATAAATAAATAAATAAAAATGCCTTGAGAATATTATTACCTCCACTTTGGCTGCAGGTAATTGGATTGTGATATTTACGTGATTATGCTGTCAATTTTGCCCCTGGGGAGGAGGGGGAAAAGGCCCATTTGTTTCCCATCGTGCCAATCATTTCTGACCAGGTTTGTTGTCGGTGGGATCACAAGACCAATTTAATGTGGCTGTTCCTCACTCATAAACGGCCTCTGGTTCAAAAATCCACTCAAAAAAAACCAAACTGCTGCGAGTAGAACAACAGCTCTGCTCAGTTTTTGCACACTGCCTTCTGACCAACTCATTTTAGGTTTCTGCAAAGATTTTTGGAAGATTAGATTTTCTTTTTTACATGAATACAAGTAAAAAGGAGTAAATGCATAAAAAAAACAAAAAAAAAAACAAAAGTACTCATGCATTTTTTCTTTCAAGCTATTGGATAGGAATGATTATTTTGTCACTGTTGCGGTTCCTTTTCCTCTTATATTTTTGTCGGCTTGTTTAATTTCTTTGACTCTATTGATGCTGCAAAGACAAGAAGCTGGAAATCAAACCAAGATCTCCATCATAAACCTAAAAGAAATTACAGGTGTATCATTTATTCAAAGAACACATGTCCCCCATCACCTTTCCAGACTTTAAAACCAAGCTTACCTTAGACAGAGAAATTGTAACAGTTTTGGTCAAACCTTGAAAATAACGTTATGCACATTCTCATGCGAGATGTTCAATGTGCATGCTGAAAATGACTCTCAGCTACTACCACATGAAACTTTGGGTTACAACCATTTTTATGTAGGCTAATGTTGACTAGCTGTGGAGGCCATTTTGAACTGAATTGACTCTAAAAGTTAAATTGGATAGTTTCAATAAAATAAGGCCAGTGCTTAATGAAACTTTTGCTAACAGACAAAAAGAGTCTACTCCAACGTTAACGCTGTAGTTTTAACCAAAGATCTCACACAATGAGTAGGACCTGGAGTTTTTTCTGAATGACTATCAGCTACATCATCAAGTTTTATGACAATATCTGCCAAATTGGCTGAATTATTGCTATTTATTGTGTTTTGAAAGGTCAGTTACCTGTGGCTATCATCTTAAACTAGGTTGACTCCAAAAGTTAATCAGTTGTGGTTGTACATTAAATGATTATGTGCTCTTTAAAATCTGTGCAATGGTTCAGGAGCCGTTTTGGTAACAGATAGACATGGGCACACATGGGCAAAAACTCCTTCACCTTTTGTTGACGGGCAATAAAAATAAAAACCATAAGAAGGTAAAGAACGAAACAAATCAAAAACTGCTTGTTCAATTTCTACATCTTTAAAGATCCATGTTACTCTTCCTTGCCTTGTTAATATTCAAGTTATTATAACTACTACATGACAACAAAGTGGTTCGTAAGTCCTTTTCCCTCAACCTCCTTGTTTGTGGCTGCAGGAAGTGGAGCTCGTTTCAGCTCCGTCTCCTCTCTATGGGCACACCGGATAAATGTCAAATATCAAACGCAGTCAGAATAATAGGTCTCCACATTACCATGCAAATATCCTAGGATGATCAGTGAATTAAAGCTGAATAGATACCATTTTACAGAAAAAAAGAAAAAAAAAATCACACCTAAGATCATTCTAATCTTTGACTTTTAGTGAAATTACAGTTCAAACATCCCCATTACACATGCTTTCAGAAAAATACCATCTAAAGCAAAGAGGATGGAAATTACAGGTTTAGTTTTAACAAATGTCTTGAATTCTTTAAACCTTTCTTATTATACGATGTGTAAAATGTAATTTGGTGATTATAAAGTGGAAACAATGAAACAAAAAAAATCTTAATTGTTTAAAACTGTTCAGAAATACTCATTTCAGTAATGTAATTTTTTAACTTTGCACCACTTAATGATGAAGAACTGAACAGTGTGTCAGTGAATGCAGCATGAAATCCAGCTGATGAGATGTTTCAGTCTGCGCTGAACTGGTCGATTGATCAAATGCTCAGCAAATACTCCGACTTCCATCGAGCCATAATGTGGCTTCAAAGACCAATCACTCGAAATTCAAAGAAACCAAACGATAATTTGAGCTTTTCTGGAACAGAATAAGGTAGAATGAAGCCAAGCAAGGACAGAAAATGAAGCAATATGTGCCTCAAACTTACAAAATGGCTGAAAAAAGTACTAATGTTTCGATATAAAAAAAAATCTAATTTTTAGTGACAGTTACAAACATGAAGGTTGAAAACAAAAGGAGAGATGTCATCTTCACAAATGAGATTACTTCAGTATACAAGCTTCTTTACATCTATAACTGAATAGAAAGAGTGAATACTGCCCGCCATCTTGCATGCTAATGTTTTTAAACAAAAATCTGTTTAAAAAAATCTGTTAGTGTTCAGATGATGAGTTGAGGGAGACTTTTAGCTACTACCACACCAAATGTTTGAACATCATCTGTAAAGGTTGCAGCCACTTCTGTGTTTGTTAAGGTTGATGAGTTGGAGTGGCCACCTTGCACAGATTTGAATCCGAAAGGTTAATCTATAGTTGTACGTCTAATGATTACTTTCTGAAAGATTTATTTAAATCCATCGAACAACATGAGAAATGACTCCAACAGTTAATGTCCAAGTTTTAAATAAAGATCTCACACAATCTGTTAGCATTTAGATTATGTGTTGGGGACGACTCTATGACCATGAAGTTTAGCTCAAAATGCATAAAACTAACAGAATTGCAACCATGTTTTGCTAAGACTGATGGAATCAGACATCTTAAATTTGTCTGATTCCAAAAGTTAGTTGTAGATGTACAGCAAATGATAGATATTTATTCTTTTATTAAAATCTGTCCAGACAATTAAAAACACACAGGCAAATACCTTGCAGACCTTTCATGGTGGCAAGCAATCAAAACACTTTATTGCTTTGAAAATTTCTGAAGTACGAATAAACTCGGCAAGCTTCTCATTGTGAAATGCAGCCTTAGCCATCGCTAATCACGTTAGAAACACTGCAGGGTGTCTGGATTCATCTGAGCTGAGAATCTGGAGGTCAGACAAAGAGCAATATTCAGAAAACGTTCCGCTTCTCAGACCTCTCACCTCCACTAATGGGCCACAGAACACGTCCTCCTTTACCCATCTGCCGTATTTGCTTACTTTCCCCCGGAGCCCTGAAGGGTTATTAGGAGTGAAGCGACCACTAAGCAAACTTTTGAGGACATTGACGTCTTCCAGGGGGAGTTTTTAAAGGAAACCTGAGACAACAGATCATTCCATCACAAAGCAACTTTCTGAGTATTTAGGTGCTGAGAAGGTGCTATTGATCGAGGCAGATAATTGGGTCTGTAATGGAAACAACGCTGGAGGTAATGCTCCACAGAGACCTTCCCGGGGATTTAAATATGATGAAGTGTGGTGGTGATTGTTGAGAAACTGTCAATGTGTCAGTTTACAGTCTCCTCCCCAATCCTCCTCTTTGTGCCAGAATACAGCGTTTGATGGCATCCCATTATGTCAAAACACAATAAAACCTTCTCATGATTACTTCAATGTTATCAAAATAAAGAACAAGAGTTTTAATCAGCTGAAGGAGCCATCAATAATCAGACGCACAATAGATGTAAGACCGCCTGATTGTGTCGGGAATAATTATCTTGATTACTTTGTTAAACATCATAAACCCAGTCATTAATCACAATCCATTATATTTGATTCCGGAGCAGGATTTTGTCACTCATTTAGAGCCATTCCACCTTAATTTTGCTCTTGCGAGGAACAGTTTAGTGTAATAACTGATTTTGGTAACAAAGCTTGACATGATTCAGCTCCTTCAACAAAGCAATTTATTTTAATCTGCAATGCAGGGTCTGCGTCAATCTAACACAAAAGAAAACGGTCCTTATAGATTTAACCATATTAAGAACTAAATTTCCTCCTTTTACTTTACAGTAATTGAGAAAAAATGGCAAATTTATCTATATATAGCCAATGGAAAGGCAAAAGTTTATTGAATACTATAAAACTAATGGGGTTGTACTGTTTTTTGCTACCTAGAACATTTTAAAAGTCCATCGACATGAGGATGGAAGATTTTTTTTACAATCTTTTTATATCTCAAGCAGCCAATCTACATAACTGCTGACATTTTTTTTATTTTATTTTAATATTTTTAAACAAAGAATACAATAAAGTCAAACGTTTATGTCCTTGAAGAAGAAGCTGGCTCCAAGTCAGCGAAAAACACAATAAAAATGTTCATAACTCATGTTTTTATTGTATCTTAAGTAAATTAGCTAAATGAAACCTATCTAGTAAAGGCTTATAGGCCCTAATATGCTTTAATGAACATCTTCTAATAAATTTGTCATAAAAATCACACTCATATTTTAATATGTGCGAAAATCATTTCCTATAGTTTCTGAACTGCATCATCTATCATTTCTTTAGGTGCGCAGTGCATTCTGGGTGAATAATTAGGTCATAGAGATGTGTTAATGATTAAAAAAAGAAATTTATCAGCCAGCCCAAAATTCACTCAGCGCCACAAAGCGCGTCTTCCTGTTTCCTGGCTCGTATCACCCTGGCTGTGACTGTTGGAGACTATTTGTTGACTCAAAATTGTGAGAAAAAAGGTTTATTTTTCTGTTGCAGACGCACTGAATTTCGAGTTTTTGTGACCAGTGAGCCATGTCTTGATATTTTGTTGCTTACCTCCGCCTACATCGTAGCCACCTTTCCAGCCGCCACCTCGTTATGATTTAATCTACAGGAGTACCTTTAAGTGAAGATCGGCACATCTGGTCCAGTTATTTTATTTGTTTGTTTGTTTTAAATTTAGTTTGTTATCAACTTGGTTTGAGACCTGGACATTCGGGGCTGTAGCCTTCCATGTTTTCAGTCAAAGGAGAACTCCTGTGCAGGGATCATAATATAACCTTTAAAATTACAGAAAGTAAACTGAGATGGGTCCAAGACTTTGTGACAAATTCAGATGAGTTTGACACGTTTTCAACAACGCTGTGCCCATTTTGAGACAAATTGTCACACAGTAACATATTTAGCTCCAAAAACCATAAGCGTGACAATATAATTCAATAAAAGTCAACCAAGACACAAAAATAAGACAACATCCGCATAAACAAAAAAGTTAACTTCTGAATTATAAATCATTACAGTGAAAGAGAGAAGGAGTTAGTTCTTAATATATTTTTTTGAGACTGCTAGAAACTAAAGGTATTTTGGTTGGTCTTTATATTTACACACTTTTTGTAAACAGTATAATTTACCTTCATGTAAACCGTCTCCCTGTTAACGCCTCTTCATCATCAGGACTATTCATAATGCAAGAAGAGTAGCAGACAAAAAAACAAAAACTAAGCCAACTTTATATTAAATACCTGACCTACATAGCTCAATGTTAATTTAATAAACCATACAAATTGTATTAGTCATGATTCCATTTGCCACCATCTGTAATATTACAGATTTCTGCAACTTTGGCCTCCTTCGAGAACTTCTCATCTATTAGTGTTAGATGAATATTAAATCTTGGAGACATTCTTTTCCAGCCTACTGCAAAGAATGAGGATTCAACGAGATTAAAACAATTCAAAACATGAAACAAACTTTAAAGGAATCTCACTTTCTTAGAGGGGTGAATTTAGGGGAAAGGGAAAAAGAATAAAGTCTCAAAAAAACACAGATATTGATTCCAATTTGTCACTTTTTGTGAGGAAGATTTAGGAATGTGAAACTACCCCTGAAACAATTACTGGCATTTAAAAAAAAAACTACAAATGAAGCTTTGTATCCTTTCAGCAGTTACAAATTTTCAAGAAGCATTTTAACCAAGTTCAGGTGTTAAATCTCAAGGTTTTTTTTTTTTGCACAGCTGCCCCACTTACTAAATCCCTCCAATTATTTGAGAGATTCATTCAAACTAAATCATTCAAACTGCATTTTTTTAAGTATGAAACTTAATATTTTAGACAAAAGTAACTATTACAATGTCACGCAACAAAGACATGCTGCTAGAGAAAATGTTATATTATTAAGGTAATGTACTTTAATCACCCAGTGCAGTTTAATAGCCTGCTCTTTATTTTAAAATGTGACACCTACACATTAAAGCCATTAAAATTTAAAACAGATACATTTCTCTCTCAACAGAAGCACTTAGATCTCATTACCCTGTAATGAATTTTACGTGAAAATTACAGAAAATGAACACTAATTGATATTTATTAGTGATAAATAATAATAATAATATTAATACACAACACATCTCCAATCTCATTGAATAGTTGCAGTATTACCAAATGTGCTTTTTTAAAAAGGCATGTTCAATGTTTATTTAGAGAAAAACAAATCTAAAAATTAGTTAATCAATGCAACTTTCCGAGACGTTTGAGCGACTGTAGCCAAAAAAACAAAAACAAACGAACGGGTAATTTACAACACTGTTCCAAAAACACGAGAAATTAAGTTTTAAAAATGTTAAATGATTACATTTGAGCAAATAAAAAATATAAAAGAAAACGGGAAGTTTCTGCACCTTTTCCACTCAGCTTTAGAAGTCTGCAGGTACAACACGCTCCTTGATGAGAATCTTACAAACCACCGGGACAAGATGTAGTTTGGAAAAAGAGGTGAAAGTAGGGGTGCTGGTCAAATTGTATCTCTGTGAGTTACCACTTTGTACACAGAGGGTGGCTTTCAAGGTGGATATAAAACACCCTGAGGCGGGTACAAAGTGACCGGTGGCTAACAGGTTCATTGTGAGAAGAAATACAAAAAGACCACAAAAAGGTCCAAATTGGCGGAGGTACAAATTGACCTAAAACCATAAACCATTAGATTTAGGCTCCATGTATATGTGCACCATTATTGAGATTATTAACTAATTGAAAACATGTTTAAAAAAGAAAAACATACAGATCCTCCTGACCACCAGGAACAGTTATATTGTCGAATCACAATTTTTCTTTAATTCCCCAATCTTTGTAAGGTAATTAGTCCCACACCTTCACATTTGGCATCACTGAAAAGCCCTAAATGTCCTCTGTAGATAACAAAAAGAGTTAATTCAGTAGTATGCAGTGGGTCAGAGATATTCAGGTTTACAAATATCCTCCACAGAGGACAAATATGAACTACTGGTCATTAGGAGGACATGACAAATATGGATATACCAGATATTAAAGCAAAGGTTTAGGTGTTTCTGTGGATGGATATAAAGTTCATTTCTGACTGAATTGAGGAGTTTGCAGCTAGTCAGGGCAAGTAAAGTGGTATATAGTTATAAACTATTTATAACACGTCATATGAACAATTTTATAAACCTTTACACTGCTGTCCCTTTAATGTTACATGTCCATTTACCTAAAATTACATAGTTGTTTGCAAAAGCAATAGCGCCATCGGGTAGCTGTAGCACTTTTTCATGCACCCTGGGGCACTCACTGCAGCAATCTTCAGTTCATGCAGTATTTGCATGAACTGAAGAGGAGACATATTTATGCATTTAGAGAGGACATGAAGGTAGCTGGAGAGAGGAGAGAGGACACAGAAGACAGAGTTAGATGGAGGAGGATGACTCTCTGTGGAGACCCCTGAAAAAGAAAAAAATAAGTTCCTGTCTTATGTCTCAGTTCCCATAATTTATTATCCTCCATCACTAAAAGGCAAAAGCAGATTATAATGTTTTGACCAGTGTGCGTTTTACCAAGAAAATATCATGAACCACTCAATGATTTTTACTGAAGCTTGGAGAAAAGAATCTTTGGATGCACATCTACATCTGATTACTTTTGAAGTCAATCCGATTCAAGATGGCTAGCACAGCCAACTGACCTTAAAAAACATAAATATTGCTATACCTCAGTCAATTTTACAGATATTGAGCTAAAATTTACTGCGGCAGAAGCTGAGCCTGAGCTCCAACACTTGAGCTCTAACAGATTGCACAAAAACTCTGATTAAAATCTTGCTATTAACTATACTGAGGCAACACTTTGAGCAAAATATCTCATGAATCACTGGAAGGATTTTAATGAAACAATCAGGAAATAATCAGTGGATGTTTATCTACAATTGATTAACTTTCAGAGACAATACAAACCAAGATGACCTCCACACATTACTGAAACACGGAAATGGATCAAATTTTAGGTCTGTATCTGTAAAACAACCAGAATTTTGTGTGTTAGTGGCTAAGAGAGACTCAAAGTGTGTGAGATCTTTGCTTGGAGGTAACCCTGTTTGATAGCAAAATATCTCATGAACCACTGGACAGATTTTGATTAAATTGTCACAAAGTCAATGGTGGATGTACCTTTAGAACTGATTGAGCTTTAGAGACAATCTAATTCAAGCTGGACATCACAGCTTATTTACATTAGCCAACACAAATGTGGCTCAGAGTCAGTTTTACAGCTCTTGACCTAAAATTGGATGTGGTCGTAGCAGAGGGTTATCCACAACGCGTACTTTGAGTGTGACGTCTCGCAATATCGCATGAGATTGAACAAAATTTTTAATTTCAAGGTTTAACTAAAACACTGTCTTGCTGTGGTTTCTTAGCACAAGATGATCTGTCATGAAAGGATGTGGGCGATATGCACTTTAATTGAATGCTAAGGCTTCATTTCTTATTGCATTTCTTGGAATATTTCTCTTTCATCGCTCTGCTGCGGTTTACTGCTGTAATTGTTATTCTGGACATTTACATACAGATTGTTCAAATCAACGAAACACTTGACACACAAAGCAGTTCCCGCCCGCCACTGAACACTTATATGTAAAAGCATAAAATTACCATATATATGTAATTAGTTTGTTTTAGCCTGAAGATTTACAAATGCAACCAAAGCACAAAAAGAGCTGCTGTGAGTTAAAAATCATGAGGTCCTTGGTAATTTCCTCCACACAACACAATGAGGTGATTCGTATTAGGACTCTCTTGACATGAGAGATCAGCTTTACATTTCAGAGTAATGTTAACATCAGCCAAGGGCAAGTCATGGCCTTTCAGAGTTAAATCTGTGGCAGCACTACGGTTCTCCTCAAAATGGGAGCCGTGTGTCCTTGATAACTACAGGAGGGACTCAGCTAAGTATGACTCAGTATCCCTGAGGGCGAACTATCAGCTGATACAGAGAATGACACCAGAGGAAACAGATACACTTACTGCGGGGGTTACATTTAATAGAAACATGTGATTCAACAGAGATAGATGGAGGTGTGGTGGTGGAAGATTAAATTTTGGTTTGGATAAAAGATGTATCTAAGATAGGCTGAAGAAAAAGGCAGAAGCTGAGTGGGTGTGGATGTATAGGGGCTGATTACTCAGTCTGTTCATGCTTACAGTAATGTGCCACAGACAGCCATCAAGGAGGAGTTCATCGACAGAAAGCATTTAAGTATTAACATGTAGCTGCAGCGCAATAAGACTTCTCCAAGGGCTTCTATACTGCATGCTAATTTCATTATAGAGCAGCTATGCAAGAGAGACATCTTTGTATGCAAATGAGGGAGCTCAGTTTAAGTAAATTACTCCCCGTGCCTGCCAAGTGTGTGATTATGGATCTGGGGTGTTTGTGCTGTAACACTCATCCAAATGCATAAAGCCTTTTGAGTCCAATCCTGCAAAGAAACAGTAACGGCAACATTCAGGACTCAAAGACACCGACAGAATGAAGGGTTTTGCTGAGGAAATTGAAAATCTAATGAGTATCAGAGCACCAGATTTTTTTGGGAGGGGAAAGAAATTCCACCAAATTTGTGGCATAAGAGGTAAAAAACTAAAGTGCTTAGAAGTGTCTCAAGACTAAAAAGACCAGTAGTGTCATAGCTGCTCAAATGATTCGTGATAATTGCAGGATATTACCATGAAAGAAGACAAATTGTTGTGTTTAGCATCAAATTATGACAAATTTTACACAGAGCTTTAGCCATGTGAGGTTTTAGTTCATCAAATTAGTCCAGCAACCCTTGTGAGACTGCAAATCAAAGTCGGCAGGGCACACATGAATATGATTCTGCCACAACAACTACGGAAAAAAATGAACGTTACAAGAAAATATTAGTCTTCCTGTAGCCTGCTGAGCCACTAAACTGAAAAATAACAAAAGCTGACTAAAATGACAAGCTTAAAAACAACAATTTTTACTCAAATTATTGTTATTTTTCTTGTTACAGCCTCCCACCCATTCACTCATAAAAAGAAATACTAGTGGTGCACCTACTGCTGTCTATAAATAAACAACAGTTATGTTTGCTATGGAACTGCATCATAATGGACTCAGAAACAGTCTTTAAACTGTGTCTTTAAAGCTTCATTACAGCTTTTACAGCTATTTTTTTTGAATAGTTCTTACTTGAAGTGGGTACTTTTTAACTAGATAGAGCTCAAAATGAATAAAAAGTAGTTGTACGTGAAGGCTAATGGAAATTGGGAGACACTGTCCCAAAGTTAAAGAGTCATAAAATTAATATAAAGTGTCAGGAGAATTTCTTGAAGTATATATTGTTTCGAACAAAGATCTTTGCTAATCTGAAAGAGTTCAGAGTAGGTGTTGTGGACGACTCTCAGCTACTACCACACCAAGTTTTACCTCAAACGCAGACATTTTTGCGTTTGCCAATATTGATTAGCTGTGGTGGCCATCTTATATCTGGTTGATTTTAAGATAATACGCAGTAGAAGTGCATCCAATGATGAGTTTCATTTGGAGACAGTAAATTGGTCCAATTACTTAGGTTGATTGTTGCTGTTTTTTTTTTATTATTAACAAAATTTTACATCTGCCACTCCTAAACATGCGTAGTTGATTTCAAGGCAGGCACATGTTGATGGCACAATGCCTTTTTGTCAAGAGTACAGTTTGTGGCACGGGTGTGTATTTTCCCAAAAGGAGGTTGACCAGAACATTGTTAACTTTTAAAACTGACGCCATATTTACCAAGGATAAGAGTAAATGTATTGTATCTTTTACTTTTAAAGAGAGTGTTTATACGGTTTTGTTTTGTTTTTTTCCCCCTCACCACCTTGCAGATTGAAATTAATATTAAACCTATACTTTTGGGCCAAAATGAACCAGACTGGCTGCATAAATTCGCTCCATAATTTCTATAGATCTGCATCACAATCGGCACTGGGATAACCCGAATCGGTGAACCTTGAGTTGTAAACTGTGCCCCTGTCACTAACAGGAGCTGTGGCTTTTCAAAATACAAATCTGAGACCATCATCTTCCGGGGAGGAAAAAAAAAAAAAGCTTTCACTGGGTATTTTTTTATTAATATTGTTTCATGATATCAACACAGCCTCATTTGAAACTCCTGCTGATTTCTGGTCAAATCTAATTGGACACATTATGAAATAAAATCCCAATTATGATCACTTTCTGTTAACGCCATTTTGATTTCCTTTCATCAGCAAGAAGAAACTCATCGATTTACGCCCCCGATCTGAAACATCAAGAAACAGATTGATGGAAAATGAGCAGTTGTTTCTGAATACATTTTTGCTTTATCCACTCACTCTAAATCACTGTCAGTTCTTTACTTTAGCGGAGCCGTTACTGACAAATTTTTCCCATCATAAGTCAAGTGGGATTTTGACTGAGTTTTATCCCAGCTGTGAAGGATATATTTAATGAGTGGGAATCTGTTCTGGGATGTTTTTTTTAAGAGTGTGTGGAGGGAGGGAGATCTTGGAGGGCTCTAAAACCCGTGTGAAGCTGTGAAGTAAAAAAAAAAAAAAAATAGAAGTTTGAGGAGAAGTCCCAGTAGAGTCAAGATGGCTTCTTTCCTGAAGAAACACTTTTACACAAAATGTGTAACTGTATATTAATCCTACTTCAACCATTAGATAGAGTTCATAAAAATACTCTTTTCTCATTACTTTTTATAGAGGTTTTGATTTATTTGAGGCAGGGATAAACAGAAGTTAATTTATTTACACATTTTTCTTTTTTGGGGGGTGGGGAGTAAGATGGTGATGTGCATTTTCATATAAAATTGAAACATTACAAGAAAAAAATAGATTTTCATCTGTGCTTTTAGGGTTTAATGATCGAATTACTAGATGAAACAAAACATGTAAAGTTTGAATGCAGATCACCTGCTGCCTTTTATGAGTTTTTTACTAAAATTATCTTTAAACTGCTTTAATTTCATCATCTCTCAAGATAAGTGTGATGTCAGACAATTCTGTGAAGTGTTGCACAATCAGTCAGTCTTCACAGTATATGTTAGGGATAACCTTCAGCTACTACCACATCAAATTTTAACTAAATATCTGTAAAAAGCACAGAGTTGTAGTTGTTGTTTGTGCTGGTTAGGGTCAATCACTTCTGGTGGCCATCTTGAATTGGGTTTGACTCGATCAGGTCACCAGTTGTAGATGTTCATCAATTGATTAACCCCAGAAAGTTTCATTAAAATGATTTATGCGATTCATGAGATATTTTGCTAACAGAGCAATGACGTTCCCCTTCAGCAGCAGGCGATAAGACAAAGCAGCAAATATTTCTACTAATTCAGTAAAAGCAGAAGCTTTGTCCGATTTACTAATGACAAAAATTAAAGATATGAAGGTTCACAGCAGATCAAAAGCCATTTCCTGCTTTTTATTGGTAAAGTCATGGGTGGTCAGCTAATGAGGATAATCAGTGATGTGTCAGATGCAGAATGTGGCTGCTGGTCAAGCTCTGAAAATGCCTGACAGCAAGATTTTTCTTTCTACCCTGGTTGAAGGACACTGATTGGTCCAGCAGAGCTACAAAATAGGCCAGAGTGTGACTAAGTTGTTTTCAAGGCAGCTCAGGTCTATAAATAAAATACTGCTGCTGTCCATCAAGGTCTCTGCGCTACAAGGTCCACTATGTTCACGTGGAAAAACACCCAAATGGTCACTTTAACGTCTGAAGAAGCAAATGCTCCATTGCTTTTCAAACAGTGGCCGTTTAAAACATTTATACCGTCTGGAATATGTGAGTACTGAACAGAGAGCTTCTCATTTATAAAATTAAAGCTAGAGGAGCTTCATGGCATTCCAAGCCGAGCATGTTTTACATAAATCTATTTTTCTTACTGAAGTGTATTCTGTCATAGTATCAGGATTGAAAATGATCCGACAGTTAAGGCCTTCAAAAATTAAATCTTAGACTGTGGAGATACTTAAAGAAATCTTCAGTTTGCATTAAAGAAAATCCACTTCGAGGCGTACATGTATGAGAACTGTTCTCTTGACAGGTGGTTGCAATTCAGCTCAAAAGGTGGGTTGTTTCACATCAAAATGTCTCGAAAGCATCTCACATTTGAGCTTTAAATGGAAAGTAACTCACGTATCTCAATCTCATGGTAACATGTATTAATCACACGCGACTCTGGGCTCTTAAGCATGTCAGCTTCATGCATTACTGTGTCATTTCATGCTGTAAAAATAAGATACCCAAATGGTCCATGTCAGGTAGATCAAAGGCAGTGCAAAGCGTTAAAAGACGCACGAAAGTCCAAATAATATTCAGTAACCAATGTGGCTTTAGTGTTACCTGACGACACCTTTTCATGAGAATAGACAACTTGCTGCTGCTGGTGTCAACAATCATAAAGCTACATATTTAACCTGCAGGGGAAGCGCACCACAGTTGTGCCAGCAACGAAAGGATGCAGCAGTTTACCTTCATGTTCTCAGAAACAAGGATGTCATCAGTGGAAAAAAGAGTTACTATCCAGGAAAAGCTGATTACTACATTTCATAAACCTAAAATGAAGTATCTTCTGAGGAAATGAAAAAAAAGAAGACGGCTGTTACAAACACAAAAGCAATACTTTATTTATAGGATTTTGGAGTGCTTAGCTGTGATGCAGTCGCAGTTTTTTGAGTGTCAGATTGATGTGAAATTTGATTCTGTCTCCAGCCAAGCAATCAGTATGTCCATATAAATAATGTACAACTTGTCAAAATGGCAAAACGAAAGCAATTCTATTTTAAGGCTCTGCATCTACTAGAACTGTGGGGATTTACCAATTTGTCCCGGTTTGTTTATGTGCACAATGCAAAGCATCTGCAAACCGATGCAAATTTAAAATTCGGTCCATGGTGCCTTTGAACTGATCAAATCGAATCCATTCAATTAATAAATTAAGAGTTTGCAACCAGGTTTGTGTCTACAAGTGAGAACCCATTAACAAAAAAATAACAAAAAACTTAGATTGTAGTTTTATGTTTGTTTATTTAAAATAAACGATCCCTTTAAGTGGAAAATCATCCTGTTTTCACTTCCTGTTGTTCAATGGTATTTTTTTCTTTTTGTTAATCTAATGTTTAGGAGGAGAACTGCGGCTGCGCCGGTACAAACAGCAACAAACATTCAGAAAATGTGCTTCAACCAGGTCATGGGAATCAACTAATATTGTGGGGGATGACTCATATGTTCTATTATATATAATGTAGAAAACCTATTTTGTTGCTCACTGCTGAGTTACTGAATGAGTTTTTAATGCTGCTGGCAGTTTTATTAATTTTGCAGCATGCCTCATTCTCTGTGTATTATTTGTTAATTTTAAGTCAGGACTGAATGAATTTTGTAATTTTAACATAAGACCTGTTTGTGAGCAGTTTGTGATTTGTTATTAGAAAGTAAATCATTACTCTCAACAATTTACACGGAATCATTAATTTGCTTTTGTTGCATTGTATTGAATTAAATCTCAAACTAATAATTTATCATTAAAGTGTATCAAGAAACGCATCATAACCCTACTTTCTACCCCTTAGAAACAGTGATACTTCTGGATTTTAGTCATTTCTTGTTAGTGATCAGCAGTCAGTTCAGGCACTTCTTTTACTGAAAAATTCTCCAAATATAAAAATACTGTATCTTCAACATATATCTTCTACTTGGTGGTACTTGTTTATCTTTAAAAACTCACGTCCAGTCTTAGTTGTTGACCTTTGAACTTTTCAGCCAGGGTTCTTCTGGTGATCTAATTAACAAAGCTTTTTAATTCAACAAGTAAGAATAGTTTAAGCGTCTTGTTAGTTTTATTTATTGCCATTTCCAATGCATAACACAATAAAGTAAAAATACAAGCGTGTTTAACTGAAGCTGACAAAGTGCAAAGACTTACAGCAAAATACAAAGTACTGAAGTCATATTTCAACCAATATCAATTGCATATAAAGAAAAACCAAAGAAAACTATGAAACTATGAAAATAAAAGAGAAATTGTATAAAATCAACACCAACAAATCATTTAATAATAGATGTATAAAAAAGGGTGAAGAGAAATATTACTGTAAATAAATGGTCCGACTTCAGATGAACAAAAACTGGTATTAATAAAAGAAAACTACAAACTGTTACAATATTAGAAAATCTGAACTGAACTCGATCTGTTTGGGTGTTTTTCTGCACCCAGCTAAAAAAAGAAAACAAAATGCTAAAAGCAGTAATGACAAGGTCTTTTTTATTTTATTTCTCCGGTGTTTGATGTTGGACTCTGGCAGCTTCCACCCGTGGGTGTCTGGGTTTGTGATCAAAAGGTAAAACTGGGGGATTTGCAGGCTGCGCCGTTGCAGGAAGTGGAAGCTTAATAGTGACTTTTTCTCGCCAGGATTTGGATTTGCATCCAACTGTCACCTTTTATCAGGCCTCTGCTAACATAGAGCCATTTATTCCTACAATTAAACCAGAGTACTTTTTAAATTGCACTTTCCTGCTCATTTCCTGAAATAAATAATTGTTTTAGCAAATATATTTTACAACAAAATATTTAAATTAATCTTGGTTTCTATCACAACCAGCAGTGAGAAACCTTTAACAGAGACATGATTTCATTATTCATTGTGATCATAGTGAGTCAAAGGTGTGATTTAGGCCTTTTAAATGCCACAAAGACGTAAAACAGAAGAAAGAAAAAATGTTTAATTAAAATTAGACATATTGTATTAACCTTTCACATTAAATGGTCAAAGAGATGCACTATATTTATAATCCCATAGATGAAATTGAGATAAGACATGTAATCTGTGAAGTATAAAAATATACTTTATACTTTCTATCATTACTGTTCTCTTAATGACACTTTTATACCAGCAGATAATACTTTATAGAGACTGACATTCACACTTCAGATGAACTGAAATAATTCAGCTCCTGTTAAGACAAAACAAATATCTTTTCCCATGAAAAATATATTAAAAATAAAACCTTAAAACTACCATAAATATATTTGAATCCCTCTCAATATATCTCAGAAAACGACATCATATAGAACAGACAAAAATAAATTATTTAATCACAGAGTAAAACAAATTAACCTAAAAAAATCTGTGAAATGAAGGTTTTGTTTCCCCTGAAGGTTTTTTTTTTCTTCTTTTTATGCACCTGGGGCGATGCAGGGCTCCTTATCCCAAAGAAAAATGCTTCCCTTCAAGTGAGCAGTGAGAATCCTGTTAGAGAGGAGGTTATATTGAATGTTTAAGCAAAAGTCAGGATCATTTGTGGGTTGTGCTTGAGAACGTTTACTGCTACAGCTCATCATTTTGTTTTGTTTGAGCAAATAAAAGGAACAAAATGCCTTCACGAAGACAAACTTTGGCACTGACAAAAAAATTACAAGTAACTGCCTGAAAGATTTGTTCAAATTATTATGAAAGCAACAGTTCCAATCTGAGTAATTGTGTTTAATCATCTTATTTCTACACCAGTGACACAGTCAGGTATAAATTAGAGTCACTGTCAGTCTGTCACACACATTTTATTATCAGATTTATTAGTATAACTTAATAGGTTCCTAATTTTTCTTGTCACAACTCTGATTTATCTGCAGAGTTACAGTTCTGTGAGTTGGTAAATGGTGCATCAAGATTTGTATCGTTTTAAGAGTTTGATTGATTGAGGCAAAAAAGAAAAAAGATCTGCTGTTCTGGGCTTTACTTGATGAAAGCAGCAGCTCCCTAACAACAGCTGGGTATAAATGTAGACTGACTGAAGAAGGTCGAGAGGAAGCGAGTTCATGACCCCGAGGTCAACGATGTACAGCCAAACTAACCAGTTCCCCCAGTGGAGCCATTTACAGCTAATCTGATCCCATTTGTGTTGAACCAGGGTTTAAGTTAAAGACCCGCCAAGCATCACTGAGACTTTGGTTTGACTGGATAAATCGATAGGGTCAACACTAACTTCTACTGTACTGAAGCGTTTTATCAACCCTTTAGTTTTAGCCATTTTAAGGCAAACCTCAAACCGTTTTTGACCATTCAATGAGACTGGAGTGGAAAAAAAACAAGCCGTTTCTTCGCAAAGCAGATGAATAGTTAACCTTGTAATGTCAGGGATGGCTCACAATGGCAGAAACAAAACCTCAGCTAACTAAATCTGTGTCTGTTCAGGAGATGGATTAGTGACAAAGCAAACAAGAGCATCAAATGCTCAAGTGTCAACTCAAAACTCAGTTTGCAGTTTATTAGGTCAATCTTGTTAAAACTAATGTAGTTCAATACAGTCTTACAGTGCAATAAGCCTTTCCTTTGGATAAATAAGAAATTATAAGTTAAAGCCACAGCAGAATCAAAGTACTAGCAGCAAAAAACATGAGTATTTTAGAAGGTATTAATTGATTGTTTTTAAACAGTTTAATTAAAATCCATCCAGTGGCTCATGAGATATTTTGCTAACAGAGACAAGTGAAATCTTGCACACAGACATGAGCAGAAATAATATGACCACCTTTCTCCTTAAAAATAACTTTTTGCTTTTTTCCCTGAAGTCATAAAACCACAACGAAAGTCACCTCAGAATAACTGAACAGGTCCAATTCTGTTTTAACTTCAAAAACTTCAATATATTCAAACTCTGTCCTATTTCAGACTCACTGGACTTTTCTTGCCAACAAAAAACTACTCCTAACTTCTCCTGAATTAAATTTTTTTAAATATTTATTTTTTCGTCAATCAAAGGCAACGATAAGCCCACAAAACTCAACACCTGTCTGAGAACATCTCCAAAACAATCTGGAAATGAAAACATTTTCTAACTTTCAGCTATTGTACTGATAACTTTAAATAACCCGGGGAATATTGAGCCGAGACAGAGGTGGCACAAGGATGCTCGACTCGCGGAGGTGCCCACTCCTGGAGCCGCTGCCTTGGATTGCCTGCGTGTGTGCAGGAGAATACGTTATTTCAAAACAAACAGCAAAATATCTGATTGAACCGGTGTGCAGAAAACAATCACATCATCTATCCTGACAGAAAAGATGGGAAATGACAAAGGAAAAGCCAGAGAAAAGAAATCAATCTTTAGTTTCCTTTGCAAGCTGGAATTGGATTTTGACAAAAATAATGCCTTTAAAGAAGAAAATGGTCTAGCTCGCTTTCTATCCTCTGGCTATTGTAATGCTGGCAGCCTGTCATCCTTTTTCCATTACATGAAGATGACTGTGCTGGTAGCATGCACATATTCTCTTTAAAAACTAAAAACGTCTATTACAGTATGCGCATGCTGTGTAAGAGAAGCGGTTTTCCAAACATACAAAGATTTATACACACATACTGGGTTTTCTTAAGCAAGTGAAGCTGACATTTCCTTTTCTCATTGAACTAACTCTGTTGTGACATTAGCATACATCAGCTTATTCCTTCTGACTAGCAGCTGCATTGTAGAGAAGAAAAAGCTGGTTTTCTGAAAGCATTGGCTTACAATCATAGAAAAAAGAAAGTCCACCTTAATTCAAATCTAGGGTTATGCATATCAGAGCATAATAAATATGATCTGGTCTTCACCACGTTCAAAAATTATTTAACTCAAACATCAAGTGTACAAAAACACACACATTCCACTATGTAATTATTTATTAGAACAAAAATAAAGCTAAAATTGAAGAACTGTGTGGAAAAACAAAGCTAAGTCTCATAATTCAATAGGATTTTAAAAAGTAGCAGCCCAGTGCTGCTAATTCACTCGGCTCAGTGTGACCACCTTTATAAAATCAGGAGTTTTGTCAGTTTGCTGCTCTGGAGCAGACAGATGTGCGTTTACACAACGCCAAAAGACATCAGTAATGACCTTAGACAAATTGTTGGTGTCCATCAGTCCAGGAAGTGCTGTAAGCCCATGTTTAAAGAATTCCCATCATTCTAAAGAGAGAAATCTTAATTAAAGTGGAAAACATGGAAGATGGTTGCCAATGTTGCCAAGAGGGGACATCCCAGCACATGATCTCGAAGGTCAGACTGTGTAATGCTCAGAAAAACTGCAAAAACCCAAGAGTTCCTTCTCAGACTCTACAGGACTCATTTAGTAAGGTGAATGTTCAAGTTTATGACAGAACCAGTTAGAAAAAGATGGAACAAGATGGGGGTTTTTGAAGGGTTGCCAGGTGAAATCCTTCTCAGTCTTAAACAAACATGGCAGCCTGACTTAGGGCTGTGAAGTTGAATCTCAATGAACCACAAGACTTCTGGAACAAAGTCCTTTCGACAGCTAAAGCAGAGGTTTGACCATAATGCACAGTACCATGTGTGGAGAAAACCAAACAGCACAAACACGTCATATATCATCTTCCGAGCACAGAGGTGGAGGGGTGATGATTTGGGCTTGGTTTGCAGCCACAGGACCTGGACATTTTGCAGTGATTCAATCGACCATGTAATCTGGAGTCAAGCGTTAGGCAAGCTGTCCGACAGCTGAGACTTGGCCAAAGTCAAGTCATTAAACGATGATCTCAGCAGCAAATCTACAACAGAATGACTGAAGGTGAAGGTGTTGCAAATGTCCAGACAAAGTCTGACTCAAGCAAACATCAGTGAGGCACTTTCTGCCTAAAAATTACCTCCACCTAACACTGAAATCATCCAGGGTGTGTGCACGTGTTAGTATCAGTGAGTGACCTCTGCTACGATGACACAATCATTGATCAGCTTCACCGGCTGATTAGTCTTCATTAACTTCAGCTGTATTAAAGCATACCCTATTCCTGTGTGCGTACAGAGGGAAGAAAGGTATTCTGGAAAGTAATGCACGCCAACAAATGTGCCGATTCATCTCAAATGCAAAAGCAGGTCAAAAGGACGTCCGGCACCATATGGCTGTCGACTGACATTAAAGACATCTGTGTCTGGGCTTGTTTTTGGAGTTTTCCTGATTAATACCTGCTTTGAACCTAGCAAGAAAGCCAAAACACACGTTTCATCTTCAAAAGTGGGCCTACTTTAGTTTTAATCTTTGACAAACTCAAACACAGAATTTATCTAACAAGCCTAATCTGCCAAAATCCTCATATAACTGTATAATCAAAGCGTTTGAGCTACATTTTTTATCCTACATGGGCTAAAAATACACGCAAACCTATTTATTTATTTAGTTTCAGCCACATCATTAAGATGTATGTATTTTAACTGGGGCAAACAAAGCAGATACAAGCATAAAACTTGTCAAGTTTGGATTTCCATAATTCATATGACAAATGTCTGATATGTCCGACAGTTTACTCCTCGGAGACTTAAAGATTCTTATTTTACAAAACAGACTTTGTTGCTACTGTGTGACATGTGGGATTATTTAAATGAGGAACAGAAAGCTCTCTCCATACGGCGAGTACAAAGCCAGATATAAATTTCATCCAAACTAGAAAAATAAATAAATAAAAACCGCAAAGTCATACCATTCAACATTCAGAAGAGAGTGATAAAGTAATATTTTATGAATACGGTGGTGTTTTGTTGCATCAAATTGTGCATCCACGTTAAATAAGCACAGCTAGACAACTCTCGTTCATTTCATAATTATATAATCAGGATCACTTGAAATAATTGTAATAATTTTGCATAATTGTTATGTTAGTCATCATTGTATAAAAACAGGTGGGTGAAACAAACGTCTTCTAATTTTCCACTGTTTCACAGACTGATAGTTGTTTAAATGTCCTCATCTCGTTGTGTAAGTGCTGAGTCAGCATTAACACCATTGTTTTCCTGTTTATAGTTTCTTCCTTATGTATTTTGCAAACTACGACTGAATACTTTGCGTTATTTTAATCATTCATGTATCAAAATGTTCAGCTTGCTCAGGAACAATGTGCCATGACTTCTGTTTATTATGAATTATCCTTTTTAAAATATTTATGTTTATTCAAAATACAATTCCCCATAAAAAATGCATATTTTTTTTAAAGAATTAAAGAAATCTCATTGTTCTCTTAAACATCTGCTTCGACATGATTGCTTTATTTTTGTTTCTGATGCTACTTTTAGCCATCTTCTTGCTAGCAGTTTTAGCTACCATCTCCAACTTTTAGCTGTTTTGCCACATACAGCTTTTAGCTAGAGTTCTGCTACTTTTAGATTCTGTTTCTTTTTTTTTTACTTTTAACTTGCAGCTACTGTTCTGCTTCTTCAGCTTTCTGCTCCTCTAGGCTTTTAGCTATGCTTTTGCTAATTTTAGCATCAGTTTGCCATCGGCAAATAGCTTGTGTGTTCATGGACATGTGTGCCTATTAACCACTAAATGGATTTTAATGAGACTTTCAAAAAGTAATCATTGCATTCACATCTACAACTGATTAACTTTTGGAGTCAACCCAATTTAAGATGGCCACTGCAGCTGAGAAGCCTTTGAAAACACAAAAATTGCCTTAACTCGGTCAGTTTTACACAAACTGAGCTAAGATTTGGCATGGCAGTAGCCTCTTGCACAAAATGTCATATATATGTGGCAATGCATCAGCACTTTTGGTGATTCTGCAGTAAATTCTCAATATGACCCCTCATTGCTCCATCACTCTTCTCTGAAAAGTCCCCTAAGGTTCCTGAAGTGCCATCAAGCCTTTTCCACCATCAGCCGCTCTTGTTTCCTCTCTGCGTAACGACTGATGTGCTTTAAATTACACATTCAGAGTGGAAGCTGCAGCCCGTAATTGAATCACTGGCACTGATCATCAACAATCAAGGACATTGTGGAGCCTTCATCTAACTCACCTGAGATGAACAGAAATGACAGTGAGTGGAGCTGGGGAGTTGTGCATTCGGAGCGGACCTATGAGTACAAAACCAGATTTTTCATGTATATGCTGATTTGTGCTGCTGTGTATGAAAGGAGAGGTCACCGGTTTATCATATCTCCCCTTTAATGCCTCCAGGATCATTTTCGTAATTGACCGGTTCTGACAGACACCTGTCCTGTACCGACCTTTTCTGTCATGGAGGCAAAGGGTGCCACTGGGGCAGACTGTCACTCATGATCACTCCGAATGATGGTCAAAGTCAGCGCACACACTCAACCACTGGAACCAATTAGGAGTCTCGCAGCTCTCGAGTCAGGATCCTCCCAGATGCGAGTGAACACTGGTGAGCAAGCGACTGTGTGAGGGAACAATGTGCAATGATGTGAGTCATTCAGAGTTGCAAGGAAGAAATTGGGTGCAAAATGTGTGTGCGTTATCAGGGAGAGTTGTTTAAAATGTCAGCAAGGGGAGTGCAAGGTTCGCTGAGAGTTCAGGCCTGATGTCTCTCTTTCTTTTTGAGGATGGTCACGATCTGGACAGGAAGGACAGATTGTTTGATAGAGAAGTGAAGGACGCCACGAGGTGGTCTCAGTGTCACCTATCTAACATCTACAGAGCAACTTTGATAACCCTTCCCAGACAGTTTTCATATCCTTTGAAACGATCCGACCAAATGCATCTCACATGCTCGTCGGGTGGGAGACAGTCATGAGACAAATAGGTAGGTCAAGGACATAAATGTGATTCCAACAAACATCTATGCATGAATCTCCAAAACTGCTTCTGGTAAAATACAGTTGTATCACCTTTAACTGGTAAATTTTTTTTAAAAATGCACTTGAACATGATGCATCAATCCACACGATTTTGGTTTTAATGCCATTATCCAAGGCAAAATACCTGCGAAGACCAATATTTTCTCATCTGTTGTGTTTACACTTGAATATTTAATTTAAATTGTTTAATTTTAATGTAACCTCAAATTAAGTATATAAAGATGTTAAATAATAAACCACAAAGTCAATGTCCATAATGATGCTGTGGTTTTTGCCCATCTACATACACATGTATTTCTATTTATGTCCCAAACAACTTGTAATGTTGGAATTTAACAAACCTTCATGCTGTGAATCATTAATTATTTATTTTAGAAGCAGAGACGTTGCACGGTGTGCGAGGAGTCACTGCTCTGCTGAACAAAACAAAGTCTAAATGATTAATTAGCTGACATTTGCAACTGTTTTTACCTTTATTTAAATAATGATTAGCGTCGCTAGAACAATTAGCGCTGCTAATTGCTAGCACTAGCATTACTAATTGTAACGGAGGTCTTTGTGTGTGTGTGTGTGTGTATTTGTGCATTTCTTTGACGGTAAATGCAGCCTACCTTGACACCTAACACGCTGCAAACATTTTCAAATCCAGCATGCTCCACAGACACAAGTTAAACTAAAATAAATAGGTGATAAATTGCAAATTCTCTGCAATTCATTAGTGTTTCTTGCTTTGCTAGATCTCCTTGTTTGTCCCTTCTTTGTGATCTGTCCATGTTGACTGTGACAAGTTTTATTTATTTTTTTAACTGTTACAATCCACCATAGCTTCCATGTCTCTAAATGTTTGGATTACCTATATTGTAAATTGGTGGCTTGCTCTTCTATGTTAACATTACAATACTTGAAAAAAGGACAGTGTGAGTTAACAGACCGCTCACTTTGCAGCTGCTGTACCAGGCTGTCTGTCAGCAGGCTCAAGTAAAACCCTGCCTGTTAGTCTAAAGTTAACTTCAAGAATGCTGGATGACAAATACATCAGTTACATGTATAAAACCACACAACATTTTAATATGTAATTGTGTCACATTTTCTGCTGCAAGTTTAAACTTCAACTATAAAATCAGACAAAAATAGAAACTGCAGCGACACAAGACCATGGAGCCTGGATCAGTGGCCTTGGCCCAATATCCAATCCAAGAATGACGACAGTATTGGAGTCCAACACAAATACTGGGTCAAATCGGTCCCATCTGTTTGGTATGAAATGCCTATTTGTGCTCCGACAGACAGGTTGGTAAACTCCTAACGTTTCCAGCAAAGAATTGACTCAATGTTTAAAGAGCTTAGGTCTAAAACTTCCCTACCAGTCACAAGTTAGGAAGAGTTTTAAGCAAAACACCTTCAGTGACTAAAAAATAAAGTCAAGTTAAAGTATTTGAACTCATCAGGAATCTGTCCATTTCCATCCATTCATCTGTCCGTCCACACACGGCATTTATTTTTGCATGATTTTATTTTACAAGTTGTCAGATTTGTGTCTCAATTGCCAATTTGCTCTTTTCTTTCTTTATAGTATAGTTACAGTATATATATATATATATATATATATACACAGTATAGTTGACCAGTCTTGAATTGTGTAAAAATGCCTAAGAATTTCTGCAACCTCTTATCTTTAAACGCTGACAATTTCAAGTGAACATGTAAAAGATCCCACACTTTGGTACAAATATTTACAGTATGTGAATAACTGACCTGTAAAAAATGTGTTTGAACTGTTTACAGGTCTTTAAAATAAATAAAAATTCCAGCTTCAACTCTGCCCGTCATGTCATAAATCCACCTCTGACAACTTAACTAAACCTGTAATTAAACCCTCTTTACAGCTACTACTTTTTCACTCAGGATCTCTAAATAATTTATTGAACATCAAACAGTAATGCTTAAATGCTTCCTCAATTAGTCATGAATTCTAAATTGTACTCACAAAGCTATAAATTATTTATCAAAGCATGTGTTGAACAAGATTTAGAAACAGGACCGACTTCTGCAGCACATTTAGCTCAACCTAGTCCAAGGTTTCACAGTAAACTGTCAGTGAAATCCATCTGACTATTGCCTAACATTATCACCCGCCAGCAGGCAGAAAAGCAGAGTGATCAGGTTTATGTGTGCACCAAGAAACTAGAGTATCAGCTGATTCTTCATCCTGGAATGCAAAACCACAATCACCATCATCAAAAGATGTCTCAAAGAGTGAAGCTTAAATGACTGAAAAATCTTCAAAATAAACTAAAAAGTGGTGAATAAATATGTAAACACAGATTTTAGGCAAACACAGACTCTAAGACCGGCTCCAAAAGGTTGAAATTCATCACAAAAACCCCAACATGGCCTTTAAAAAACCTAATCCCCTTCAGACATTTATTTTCAGTATGAGGCAGCGCTGTTTAACAAAGCTAATTGAAAAGCAGGGTGTTAACGCTGGTTGGGTTGAATCGGTCATGTTCTCTGCTTGTCGTTTTAAAGTCACCTTGGTTGTGCAGACATGTGAGGCGTTGCTCCTCGTCGGTTTCACCTTGGCCTTGGAGGGCGCACGCTTCACCTGCTCACCATTCATGTGACCAAAAGGCCTTTTAGACAAACGCATAGGGCTTAAGGGTTAATATTATCCCACACATCATATCATGAGGGCACCGGGGCCATATGGCTTTGAGAATCTTGTTGGTTTGATTTATTACAGTGCCTGTGATTCTGATGGATGGCTAATGGAGGCTGCAGGACAGAGATGGAATTTCTCTTTTTGATGCTTGTTTGCGTGTGAGCATGTTTGAATTTGGAGCCTGTCGCTGCACCACATTCACCACTGAGCGTGAGCCTTTCATGCTTTTTTTTTTTTTTTGGATTATTTGCATGTTTGACCACACGGCTAACAAGAATTTTCCTCCAAACGTTTAACCGTCAAAGCTCCACTGAGGCGCTGATCTATACAACCCATCAGCGATTTCTTTACCCGAGCCTTCAATCAAACGGCTACAGGAGCTCGCATGTGGTGGCAGCCAACGAAAATGAAGCAGAGCCCTGCAGCTCCCAGCTGGAGCACCATCTTTGAAGAGCGTCTCAACAGGAAATTGACATTGTTGGATGCTGTTGACGTGTGTAATGTTGATACTAATAAGTCTTGTATAATTTACCTCCCAGCAGCTCATTTTTACAGAATATCTTAAAGGTTAGGAATACCACCGACTTCAATTCATTTCACTATTATGACACTCAGCAGGGAGAGACTTGAAATTTTCTTAAAAGTAATAATCCATCATTATCCTATTAATATGGAACCAAAGTAACCAGCAGAGCCACTTTGCAGATCTAAACACTTCACTTTGAATTTGACCAAGAAGAGTATCTTAAATGAAACCACGTTTGTCTTCTGCATTTATCCCTACAGCCTCATCCAGGGATAATTCACGTCTAAATAAAGTGATTAATACCTAATTTTATTGAAGCCACTTCATGATAATCCAACAGGATGTGCCAAATTTAGAACTGAAACAATTCATTAAGTATTTAACACTGGCGGCAAGCAATTTTGTCATTACTTAAGTATGTCTATATTGCAACGTGCAGGAAGTGTTGAGTTCTACTTTAGGATAGTCGAATGTAAACTTTGTGTAGCTCACGCTGCAAAAAAGTCACTACCTCTTTAGGTTATGAAGTAACAATTGTTTGCTTCCTCTCATGTCCAAGTTTTAGATTGAGATCATGTTATGTTGAGTTACAACAACTAGTTGGGGCAACTGTCTTAAATCAGTTTGGTTTCCAAAGTTCATCACTTATAGAGAAAGTAATCTAAATATTACTTTCTGCAAGTTTAATTAAAATTCATTCAAAGTCTGAGGCAAAAACATTCTCTGCCTTTGTGTTTCAGAGTTGGGCAATAAAGTTGGACGTAAACTGGTTGGAAAGATTTCACTCAACTTTGTGGCTTTTCAGACAGAAATTGTTCTTTGTGTGTATTTCATATTGTCAAACTAATTCATTTTGAAATACTGAAAGGCTTTTTTATTGCCGTCTATATTACAAAGACAGTATATTTCATCTTGTGTTTATTGCGAAAGAGAAAAATGTTGGGCTCACATTTTATTGGATCAATATTCTATTAAAATATAAATCACCGGTTTATACAGCTTCTTTGGTTTCTGGTCGCTCTGTAATATAATTGTTCTAATGAAAAGGCCTTGAGTATGCTCCTTAAAAGAGCAAATCGGGTAAAAACATGTTAGAATGGCTTTTTTCATGATGTAGCTGTAGGTGTACTTGAATACAGCATAATTCAAAGACCCAGAGACTCCAAAAAACACAAGTTTTAAGAGTGGGGCATCCAGAAGTCTCTAACCTTGCTTTAGAGAAGAAAGTAAAATAAATAATGTTGATGTGATATCAAAAAATGTAAAAAATAAAAATATTTTTACTGTTTGTTTAAATCATCAAAAGCACTTTTCACAAAACACTTTGAAGCTAAGCCTGAGATGCTTTTATGCAGTTTCTGTATGATCTATGAAAGACCCAAGGCCGTACATGGGATTGAAATCAACCTGCAGCTGTTATGCTTCTGAGTTGCCAAAGAATGAAGTGACGTGACGGCGCTGAAACTGTCAATATATGAAAAGGGAAGCTGCCACTACGGCTCAGTGTTGGGAAATGATAAACGGTAAAAAGCTGTGTGACTCGTCAACTGTGAAATTTAAAAATGAGAAATGTCTGACACACATTTAACGTGTAGCATTTAGCGTACCCAGGTTTTTGCAGCCTTAATGGAAAAAAAAGTTTTGTTAAAAGCAGCTGAAGTAGCCATGTTCCTGAAAAAGCTAAAATAATGGCTAAAACTTAACTAGACTACATGTATTATAATATAAAAGAGCTGCAAGATAATTGTCGGCAGCCAATGTTTTTTAATGAGTCCACAACTGCATTTGTTCATGAAAAACTGAAAATCTGCAGGAAATTGGAGAATTACCTTACATTGATTAGCCAAATCTTTAGAGTTTTCGAAATAAGAAAAGTCTAAATTTAAGGTTTCATTATGTTGATTTGAACAAATCATATGTAAATTGCATTCTCATTTCATTTCCATTAAAATAGATTTCTGGTTTTCACTGGTATATCTTTTTATTGGACGGGTTCTGTCAAGCAACTAAAGTCTTGACAACCACACAGTTTAGCTCTTTTCTTTTTATATTTAATCCCCTCCTGCCATGAAAGGCTGGCAATAGTGTAACTGCCCCTGTCTGTGCATGCGTTTGTAAGCAAAATACTTCATGAACCAGTGGATGGATTTTAATGAAACTCTCAGGAGAGAATAACTGGGTGTACACCTACAACTTATTAATGTTTGGAGTCAATCAGATTCAAGATGGCCACCACAGCTAATCAACTTCAGCAATCATAAAAAACAGCTGTAACTGAATCAGTTTCAAATATTGGGCTAAGATTTGGTGAGGTTGTAGCTGAGAGTCAAGAAATGCTAGTTATATTTATACACTCGAGCACTAAAATTGCTCAAGATCTTTACGGTCTGTCTGTTAGCAAAATATCTCATGAATGATGGAAGCAATCATCAAATATACATCTACAACCGTTTAATCTTTGGAGTCAATCCAATTTAAATCTGTCACCACAGATAATCCACCTTTGCAAACCCAAAAACAGGAAGAACGCAGTCAGTTTTTACAAATACTGAGCCGAGTGTCAAGGAATGCTAGTTTCATTTGGGATTTTCTGTCATAATAAGTAGCATTTGTTACAAAAACTGTTGTATGTTTGCTGAGCCGATTGTCAAAAACAGCGTGAAGCTGCAGTTAAAGCAAGAGTGTGTCTGCTGTCAAAAGACTGTTGAGCAATAAGATGAGAGAAATGTGTGCAGATTGCCTGTTTCGAAAGTTTAAATGCATCTCTCTTTTCAAAACACTTATATACTTTAACCCTTTTAATGTAACTATATAGTGTGGGTAAAAAGCCTCTTTAACAGCTACTTACAGGTTCCACCTACCATCACAACTGAAACTGCAGCGATACTGAAATTAGTCAGTGGTGCTCTTGTCAAATAAGAAGAAAAAGCAGCTGCAGTGCTTTCAACACGTATAATTATAGAGACGGGCTCTGCACTGCCAATCCTTGATCATTAAATGGTCTTTGCAGGTGATGGAGTGATGTGAGTGGTAACCTGTGAAGGCAAACACTGTTTGTCTCGCTGAGAAGCTAAACTGTTACTGCTGCAAGTGCATGTTCGAGTGTGCGATGTGAGGCACTTGACGCGAAAAGTGTGAATGTCAACTGTGATGGTCAAAATCCCTTTAATCACCTCACTGACAAATCGATCGGGGAAGGGAAAGTCATCAAAACTGGGAGGAAAAAGTTGCAGAATCTGAGTTTGGGTGAGACAAAAACTAAACTTTGAAACAAAGTATTCAAATTGTGGACAATTTATCCAATTCTACAATGTCTTAGTAACATTTTAATAGTTTCTAGACACATCAGCTCCATTTATTGCTCATCGCCATAACAGGTCGATTGACTCGGATCTGTCTGTTAGCAAAATATTTCATGAACTGAAGGACATACTTTACTGAAACACATAGAAAACAATCAACAGATGTAAATCTACAACTGATTTACTTTGGACGCATTACAGAAACTTCTGTAACTGAGTCAGTTTTACAGAAAATGAGCTAAAATCTGGTGTGGGAGGAGCTGAGAGTCATTCACAAGACTTATTCCAGCCGCTAAAAGATTGTGAAATCTGTGTTTACAACATTGAGGCAGCAGGCGACATGGATTCTTTTGAGAAATGATCGTTTTGATGTTAATAATTAACTGAAAAAAGTGAGAACATCTAAAAGTTTGTTATAGCTTTTTACAGCAGTAGTTTCTGACACCTGCTTACTGCTAAATGTTTAAATTCAGGAATTTAACCCACAATGCAAATACTGCTGTGTAACGTTGCCCCTTTTCACTAATATTTTGTCCTTTTAGGTGCTGAAAAGCTAATTAATTTTTTAGTTATGCTTTGGGTATAAAACAGTCTTAATAATCTTCAGCTATCATCTGTCCTTTTGTGCATCCAGTGCCTCTAGTACGAAATGCAGGAAAGTTTTCTCAAATCACAATAGAACTAAGATATTTTACTTTACGAGATGCTATTTTCTCACCTACCAGCCAACTGATGCGGCACATTTCCAATAACCTCTACATCAGTTTCCTCTCCACGCAACAATTTTTTTGTTTTTTTTTAACTGAAAGACAGTGCCTGACAGCATTCTTCTTGCCCTTTCTGACTGTGTAACGTTTGGTAGACAGAAACCCTTCGCTCCAGGTTGCTCCAGTTCAGCCTGAACTGAAGTCTTGCATGGCGCTTTCACAACCCAAAAAAACCTTCATGCTGCGTGGAATTATTTTTCCACATCGTATCTGAGAAGCAGCTCAACATTTACGACTGTGGAAGTTGTTGGGAATGTTACAAACTCCTAGAACAAGAAATCATCTGCTTTGGATTTTTGTTCCCAGGGAGCTGTTGTTTTTACTTTTTTGAAAAATGGAAACTGGAGACAATCAGCTTCATTAAATGTAACCGGTTTAGTCGACTAAATGAAGTTGCTTTATTTCTGTTGCTCAAATACTTTAGCTGTTAGCTCATTAATCTAGTAAGGATTAAACCAATTCTCCAAACAGAGATTGTTCAAAGAGTCATCTAAAACAGATACAATATTGTTAAATAACTTTCTACATAACCTCACTTCAATAGATCTGAACCATCCCTTTTGGAAAATTGAAACTATTTTTTAATGGTTTTGACCAGGAATACATTACTGCCTTCATTATAAATACATAATGAACATTTTTACAAGAGAAATTTACCATCTCTGCCCTCAGCCTGCTTCCCTCTTTTCATCCTTTACTAGTCAGATCTTGCTTAACAAAATATAATAAAATCTTTATCATTGTTCATGCTTAGAGCAGTGTCCTGCTGTTTCATGCTCTGTTGCTTTTATCTACCGGGTGCTTGATGGTGACAGAGCAAACTACTACATCTCTATTATCCTGCACTTATGTAAAGGTGTATTAGACGAGACCATCTCCTCATTAAATGTCTACATTCTGGGGCCACTTTCATTTTTCTTGAATAGCGGCAGAAAAGAAACCGAGTCTGTCCAGAAACTTTTCAACTAATTCAGCCCCATTCAAGTCCAATCTTCCTTTGAGTGTGTCCGTGTGGCGGGTGTCGCCCTGTGCTTTGTCTCGCGGCAGACAAAGGCTCGCTGTCACCGGAGCGAACCAGAACCAGATCACTCACTTGACAGCAGCAGAATGAAACGCTTCGCCGAGAAGCAGATGAATGTTAGAACTGCTCTGCGGAGTCAGTCGGCTAAGTTTGTTTTCAGAATGCCAACCGCCCTCTTCATCAAACTCCGAATGAGTTGTTGCACCATTTTGTTCGCCCGCTGCTGCCGTCATAAAACTTTGCTTCCTTTCATGTCAAACTGAAGGGAACACAAAAACATATGAAAAGTATTGTGACCTTGAAGCCCAAGCGACTACAACAAAAGAAAAATCAAACTCAATGTATTTACGTGTTTTGACAACACTTGTTGTAATTGACTGACGCCAAAAATGCAGAAAACAATTAAAAAGAGAAACAATATAAACAACAGCACTGCAAAGACCCAGACGCTATTTATCATCAACAAAGACAAGTGTTTGAAACATTCAGCCTCTTGTTTCGACAGACTCTGACTGTGGCCTCCAGCAGCTAAAGTGACAAAATGGCGGCCATGCCAGTTGTTCGTAATTACCGTTAATTCCCAGAGTGATTGGATGGCAGATCAAAATTAAACATATTTTCCTGCTGAGGTGCTTTCTGCAAGCTGCTGCTGCCTCAGTTCAAATTATATGTTGTAAAAAAATTAGGTCATTTCCTTTAACAGCCACTTAAAAAAAAAAAAAAACAGTTTGTTTTCTTTCACCTTGATTACCTGAACACAGAATATTCAGGTATCATTAACGGATTTCCCACTGTATCAATCAGGAGAAAAATAATTCACCTCTCTTTGATTTCCTCTTATAATTCATATTTTAAAATCTCCTTCCTTATATTTAAAGCCCTAATTATCTTCATACCTATATCCACCCCAGACCAACTACCATTGTGTCGAAATCAATGGACTGCTAACCATTTCCTGGTCAGTTTGTGACATTAAAATCCATTTTTCCATAGAAAATGCTGCTCGGTGAAGTCAGGCACACAAAGTACCAAACTTTTGCTAAATTGTTCCTAAAAGCTTTCATATTTAGGAAAACCTTTGGCATTGTTTGATATATTTATCACACATCTTAGTGTTGTATTCTTGTAACTGTCTAAGAGACATTTTTTGAAAGATATTACTGTGTGCTCACAATTAATGAATAAAGAATTAAGTTGTTAAAATATTATAACAGAAAGGTTAATAAAATTAGATGTAAAGCTGATGTATGTATGGAGAAAATGCATACAAAAATATTTACTTGAAAAAGCTGTTGGTAATGTGATTTCCTATTGACCACAGTTCCTTTGAATGCATCACAGTTGCATTATGTTTTTGTTTTTTTACCCTGATGGACCGACAGAAAGAACGAGTGGACACTAATGCTCCTTTTACACGGGCTCTAAAGGTCCTGGCTCCACTCTACTTGGCTCGCTTTGCGCACGTTTACATCTGCATTTTGTCGAGGCCGGCCCTGCTTCTTTGGTCCCTGCTTTGGAGTAGGGCCAGCCGGGCTGGCCCTGCTTCATAGGTGGCGCAAGCTTAGCTCCTGTTCACTCATTGGTCGTGGGTGTGACCAGATGCAAGCAAAAAGAGCGAAGGTAGGAATATAAACAACAGCGTTAGCTTACCCTGCAACATTTATGCTGTCTGTCCCCCAGCTGAAGGCGCTGTAAAGCCTGAAACCTCCGGCGGATAACAGCTGTCCTACTCTGCGCAACAATCACGGCATCCAGAGCATTTCTTCCACCGCACCTCTCTTCCTGAAGTCTCAGGAGACTCCCCATAAGTTTAAAAACAGCAACAACACAGGGCACAGCAACAACACAGGGCCAACGTTTCTTACACAACTTGCGCTAAACTTCCGTGCCGCAGCCCCGCCCCCCGTAACACGAGGAGGCATTCCTCTGCTACAGACCAAACTGGCCAGTGTAAACGTGATGCATTCTTTATCAAGCCGAGCCGAGCGGAGTAGAGCCGGACTTCTGAATTAGGGCCCATGTAAAAGAGGCTTAAAAGAACCTATTCTGCATGGGGTCCAAGAGGCACACATGATAACTGTTCATTTTTGATTTTACGGTTTTATTTTGTACATCTACAGGAGTTCAATATAGCCATTTTCTGTGAACGTTATTTCATTTCACTGTATTTTCATGCATTAATGGTAATAGAGACTGTTTATGGGTAGATATTAGCAGAAGGTTCTTAAAGAGAACTATAATATGTTATACTTTAGCAACATGTTGTTTATTTTATAGTTTTTACAGTGTTGAAAGAAAAGAAAATAAAAGCTTCGAAAGACACCTGTATGATTCCTGGCCATTATTTCATTGGACCTGTGCAGCTACAGTTCTTGTAATCATTCAGTAATTGCCGATGACATCTGAAATTCCCCATTGTCAGGCAAATAAAGTGTCATTTATCTGGTCTAAACTACAGAATTGTTGCAAAGCATTTTGAAACATTATTAAAGGTGCTCAAGAAATAAAAAAGTGTTTATATTTCAATGGGTTGAATTTGGGGGAAGCTTCACTTTGCCACTGCAACGTTTATGTGTTTGGAAAAATACAAAATGCGAAAGCTCAAAGTGGGTATCTATTTTCTGTTAATAACACAAAATCTTAATAAGTAGGGCTCGGCTGACTCTGCGCCACTAAGCTGTCATTTTGCATTTCAAGAATTGATTTGTTACTCGTCTAACCTTTCTGACAGTTGGCTTTTTAACAGCAGGACAAAGTTGAGCTTTGAGAAGCAGAAGAAATGAATTCAAAACTCTCAACTTGGAGAAAAACACTTAGCGCCAGCTGTAAAATGCGCCGTGATTCGCTGAGAAGAACTTGTCGATGGTTAGCATGGTTCGGCTGGGGGACGGCTCTGCTGTGAAAATGTGAAACATCTTTTGGATTAGATTATAAAACAATGGAACAATAGTTGGGATGGATCTCAGCTCTGTGAAGCTGGAATTGGAAATCACACCTTTAGCTGCTAAAAATCTTAACAACTGTGACAACTTTAGAGTCAAACAGGAACTTTTTCACTTTTAAGAGGATTAAAGCCTTTTCTTGGAATACCAGGGACACTCAGTGCAGCTGTCATGTTATCAATCAAAAGCCAGCTGATTCAGGATTTCATTGACCTGTGAAACAGAAGTAAGTATGAAGTAACCCAGAGCAGAACTGCTCGTACAGTGCTGTGAAAGTAAACTGAGTGTGTTTAACGCTGAACACTGCAGTGAATCACAGTGATTACTCTGTTGGGTTGTGAGCCGTTATTCAGTTAGAAACAACAGTTGCCTAACTGAGGCAGGTAATGCAAGATATTTTTGGTTTTTTTGGAAGAACACTATTTTTCCTCTATGAGCTTGCCACACAGTTGTTACCAGTTTATTGTTTGTGTCTCTATGATGCTGTTTTGGTCTCTATTTGAGTGATCTGAGGTGGTTCTGTTGGGCCAGCGGAACAATTTCTAATGAAGGCTGAAAATGCTGAACGTGTGAAGAGCACAGATGTCGACTCACTCAGGCCTAGCCCTGTTCTCCTCAGTTTCTCATTCTGAGAGACACGTGCAAATTTGTGTGTGTTTCTGTTTATGTTAGAAGTCAACAGATAAAGTGTGAAGTATTTAGTGCACCATCTTTTCAGAGGCAAAACAACCACTGGTCTCATTGTTACATTAAGTAATTCTTCATATTTTCAGATCAGACTTGGCAAACAAAAAGCACCACAACAATATATGCACTGCACTAAGGTCAGGAACTCATAACCATCAAGATTAAATTGTAATTCCTGAATCTGGCTGTCTATATATTTTTAAATTAGGTAAGTTGTTTTGATCTGCTTATGTTTAAAAACTGTTTGTTTATTCAAGTTGTGGGGGTATTCAACTCCCATGGAAAATGAATGAAATAAACATTTAAGCCAACAAGATCAAGCTATTAAATTTTTATGACCTTAACACATAGATTTAAATTCCGCTCAACACAACCGATTTAAGAAACACATGCAAAACAGACTTTCTAATTTGCTAAAACTGTTGTTGACAGGGTGGCGAGCAATTTCATCTAACATCTTTCAGCGATGCCGCCAAACATGCAAGTGACCTCGTGTGAAGTGCGAACACGAATAGGTAATTGGGGTCAAAAATCACATGCAGAGGGCATCCCCCTCTCAACACAGCACCGTTTACATGAGCGTCTCTGGGTTAATATAAAAATTGAACACTTCTCCAGGGTCAGCACTCAAACTTTCCCCCCACCAATCAGCTTGGCCCTGGCATCAGTAGACAAATAAATATGCATGCTGCACTCTGCTGCATTTGCATCTTTGAACTGTGCCCGTTTTAGAATATGCTAATGACGAGATGGAGAGGAAGAGAAGGGCCAGATGAAGGCTCAGAGGTGGTAGATGGTTTGGAGCATTGGGGGCAATTATCCCTGGCGACCACATGAAGCTTCTCAAGCTCGGCTGAGCGTGAGCACCTACCCTTGAGCGGGCCAAGGTTAGTGCCGTGTTTGACTCCGACACTTCACCCTGCTGTAGCAGCTCTCCAGCAGGCGGATGGGAGGGTGGGGAAGAGGAGGGGAACGAGGCATGCCAAGGGTTTGTGTCTGTGTTTGCAGATGGGATAGACAGAAAGGAAAGAGGTGGAGGTCAAGTCTGAATAAGAGAGGATCTCTGTATTAGCTTTTCAAAGTAAATAACTTGAGTTGTAGGGAAAAATGCAATGAAAGGGGTTTCAGCAAGAACAAAATTTGACAATTTCTACTGTAAAAGAATGCCTTTTCAACTATAAACCAAGTATGATGAAAATCTGATGCCCATGTTCCTCTTTCAAGGACTTTCAATGTGTTTTCTTAGCCACTGCTTTACTAAATACTAGGGCACGTTGCCTTGTTGAAAAGCCTTTTCCTTCTTCTGTGTGGAGTTTGTCGGAATGGGTGTTAAGTGCCTCCGCTTGGAACTTATTATTTACTCAGCGTGATGTATTTTCCTCAGCAGCAATAAAACTTAAAATATTGAGATGAAGTTGCAATAAAAGAGGAAGGTGAGGACCAATGAAGAAGGCAACAAAAAGCTCTGCTGGCAGAAACTCAAATTTTACCTTCAGCAACTTTTAGGTTGAAAAGTTTTACAGTCGTATGAAAAAAAAAAAAAAAAGACCACCCTTTTTCCAATTCTAGGGTTTCACGAATAGGGACATAAAACTGATTTGGTCTCTACAAGGATCTTAAGGTATTCAAATCTAAAGTAAAGTGTACAAAAACACACAACGTACTCCACCATCTTTACAATGTTGATTCAGTTCATTGAGCTCTGCACAGCTCTCTTAAAGGTCCCACCACAGCATTTCAGTCAGGTTGAGATCGAGACTTTAACTGGACCATTGCATCATCTTGATTCTTTTCTTTTTCACCCAGTCCGTTGCTGTGTTTTGGATCACTGTCCTGTTGCATCATGACCCAGTTTGGTCCAAGCTTTAGCTGTCGGACAGATGGTCTCACATTTGACTCTAGAATGCTTCGGTCTACAGAGGAGTTCATAATTGACTCAATGACAACAAGATTCCCAGCTTCCGTGGCTGCAAAAGAAGGCCTCCATTACTGTGCATAATAGCATGAGGCATTTGTATTGATGCATAGTTTGATCTTCTCCAAACATGTTGCTGTGCATTATGGGTACACATCTGTACTTTGGTCCCATCTGCCTAAAGGACACTGTTCCACTCTTGTGTTTGTTCAGATCCAACTTTACAAACTTAAGTTGTGTCCATGTTTCTCTTGCCAACCCTTCCAAACAAACCTACGTGTTCAGTTTTTTTTTTTTTTTCCTAACATTTATTTACCCAACTCAGTCTGAGATGGAACTACTGGCTTTATCTCCGAGTATTGCACAGTTTCACCTCAGGGTCAATTTGATGGCCATCCACTTCTTGGAAGATTGGCAACAGCCTTTAATGTTTCCACTTGACCTGCATCTTAATCTGCATCTCATGATGGACTTCAAGTTGTTCAAAAATAGTCTTTTAACCCTTCCCAGTTTGATGGGCAGCAACAGTTGCTTCTCTAAAGTCATTGCTAAAGTCGCTCTATCTCAGAATTGTGTTCTAACACACCTGTAGACAAGAAAACCAGCAAAACTCCTGCTTTCATAGAGGTTGTCACACTGATGATGGTCAGTTAATACATTTGATGAGCAGCACCTGGCTGCTACTTTTGTCAAAAAAAATAAAGACATCTGTTGTGTATTTGTACTATTGAGGTTAGATATTAAAACTTGGTAAACACCAGATCATTTATATTATGTCTCAATACATAAAACCCTAAAACTTAAAGACAGGCTGTCTTTTTCCCGTGAATGTAGTTGATGTTAGATTAAAAAGACAAATCAGTTGAAATTCAAAAAAACATCTGTAGCTGTACGAGTTTAAACAAAAGACATCATTGTGCCTTATGACACTGATAGATAAGTCATATTTACAGCCACTTTTGTTGCATGTTGCCCCAACTTTTACTGGTGGCTTTCATGTTTATCAACACCAGTAGGGCCCTGTCATTTCAAAAATAAATGCTGCATATCTTTGTGGCGTTTTATGATAAGACCAATGAAATAAATCTCATAAAATAAAAATGATTAAAGGGATGCGTTTCACTGCTTAAGAGCGAGGCGCGGCTGTCCGTGATATTTATTGCGTTCATATAAAGTTGCGCTGAACAACATAAAGAGCTCTGCAGGACTCGTCTGCCAGAGTCCATTTAAAAGTTACGAGCTTAGCAAACACAGAGACTTACATTGTAATTAAAGATTCAAACAAGAGCTTTAATGCTAATGAAGGTCTGTTCATCACCTTCGTCATCCCTCTGCTAATCTTCACTTTAAAAATTTCCCGTCTTTCTTTCATCGCGTACAGAGAGATTGTTTTTTTGAGTATACTTTGCATACACAATGAGTCTAAGTGTTTAAACGGGTGCATGTGGAGGACTTCTCATCTCCAGCGTTAAACAGCTCGGCAACAGCCATTTTCCATGGATTACCTCTGCCGTGAAATGCATCCCCACATGAGGAGCAGAAGACTAGCATCTGAATGAAAACACTAATCTCTTCTCTGTTTGATCTTGATTAAACATCTTGTCAGATTTGTACAATTATGGTAATCAGAGTGACTTTTGGTTTTGGCAGGAGGAGCAGAGAGACACAGAAAAGATGAGTCAAATCAAATAAGCTGAGCCGATTACACAGCCTTGACGTTTTCCTTGAAACACATCTACAAAAATTATGTTTTTGCTGATGCTGTTGCAACATTACAACACAACACAAGTGGCAGCAGTAATGATTTGTGCACATCTAAGTGAAGGCAGTTAAAAATAACTTTTTTTTTCCCGCTCAGAGCTGATGGAGGCTCAAAGAAAATCAAAGTCAGCACTAATGGCGTCCCGTGTGCTTGAAGGGATTGATTACCAGCAGGGTGCTGATCTGTCGCTCTCTCTTCCTGCAGGCACCCATTTCTGCTCTCCTGCAGAGTAAATGGCATGAAGGATTACACATGAACGGCATGTTTTGGGTTTCGGAGTCCGTTTGATTAATAAGAAACTAGAATAAGGAGTCCTGTCAGTCCACTCAAGAAGCTCAAAGTGTAGCCACAACCCATCAAAGTGAAATTAAGACAATATCTCTTCATGTAGTTTCAGTTTGATGGTTAAAACAACTTTGAATGGACAGAGTCAAATGTTTCCATAAAAGCATCATGGGCATGAATGCTTTTACTTTTGGATTTTTAATGATTTATTTTATGAGATTATTTATATGATTTATTTGAATCATTTCTTTTCAGGGGTGGGTTGACTTTACAACATATAACTTCAATGACTTAAAAGCAAGAACTTGGTGCACAAGTTTAAATTCATTGCAGATTTTCTCTAATGCACATGACATTGGAATTCTACATACAGCCTCAAATATATACACATGCATTGACCTAAATCTAAAAAAAAAAAAAAGAGATGCAGCAGAATCCAGATTGATTAACAATGCCAAGCCCTAATAACTTGTGAGTATCTCTTTGCCACTATAAAAAGGATTTGTTTGACAGCACTAATTGGATTGAGCAATACTCATTTGTTACTCTCAGATGAAAGGGAATTGGTTAGGATGTTCAGGAACAATCCAGGAACCACTAAGGCCCAAGCCTGAAATGAACTGGAAACTGCTCGAACACCAAAGGAACTGTCCGCAACGAAGCCATTTTTACAGACCAAGAAAGAAGCTCCTGATCCAAAAGTTTGAGTGACATTTGCAGCTGCCCACATGGACAAGCCCAATTCTTTCTGGACGAAAGTTTCATGGTCGCAGGGACAAAGTTAAGCATTTGGCCACAATGACAAGAAGCATATTTAGAGATGTCAAGCTGATGCTTTCAAGACTAAAAGCCAACTATACCAACTATCAGACGTGCTGGTGATTTAATAAAGGACCACTTCCAAAATCTTCACTTCTTATCAGCAGATGAACAGTTGAAACTTAGACACAGGTGTTCCAACATGACAATGATCCCCAAAACATCAAAGCCGATTTCTAAATGGATAAATCAGACTAACATTAGGCTTCTGGGATGGCCTTCCTAAAGCCTCAGCCCTACTGAAAATTTGTAGACTATGACTAAAAGCTGGGTCCCTACCAGGATTCCAATCAATTTAAATAATTTCCAGCAATTTTGTAAAAAAAAAAAAAGAAAGAAAAAAGTGGTAAAAATCAGATAGAATTCAAGCAGAAGCTTGTCGATGGCTGCAAATAAATTGTGATCAAGCCACAACTTGCAAATTGAAATTTAACCAAACATTACTGGGTGTGGTAAAGATATATTTGAGCCTGTCTATATAATGCTCATCCTGTGTAAATTAGAGAAAATCCACAATGAATGTAGTCTCCTGCACCCAATTCTTATTTTTAAAAACCATTAATGTTGTATTATGTATAAATTGACCATTAAAAAATAATGACATTCACATCCATGATGCATGTTTGTAAACTTTTGAGTGCAACTGTACAAGGTTAAAACTATTTCACTCAAGAGATAAGATAGGAAAATGTGTCGTGTCAAACTGAGGACGCAGCGCCACGATTCGACTCATCGCTTTAAGCTTCGCCAGCTTAGAAGCTGCACAAGCTTTCCCTTTCTTCCTCTACACACACACACTCACTCAGCTCAGGTCACAAATGGGTGTGTTTCTGCTGAGAGAGAGGTGTTCTGGTGCCAAATGTGTCACTGACTCTGAAGTTGCAGTGTTACTGCACAGCCAACCAGCAGGGGAACACTTTCTCACCCGTTTCACCTGCCTGCCTTGAAGCGCAGCGTTGCTGTCAGAGTCACACTTCCTGTCAAGTCTCTGAGCCGTTCCTCCTACAGGTTCCCCCTCTATGCCTCTTGTTCCGCTGAGAAAGAGGTGCAACAAAAATAAGACAAAAAGAGAGATCTCGCCTGTGTTGCTCATGTCATCTACACAGCTACAAGAAAATAGCATCACAGAGCATCCGCCCCCGTCACCCATCTGCTGTTATTACAGATAGACCAAACAGAGCCGCGCTCAGAAGACTCCAGCTAAGGGGAGGGGAGGGGAGGGGTGGGGGGTGGGGGTACGTATTAGGAATGGAGGCTGTAGGGGGCGACTCAGCTCTGGCAGCTGGACGGCTCTGCCCCCTACAAACTGCCTCCTGGCAGGCCCAAAGCAGAGGACAGGCCAGCTGTGATGAAAAAAGGTGTGTGATCCCCCACCTGGAGGGGGTCCAGTGGGAGCCGCGAGATGAAACAGCAGGAGGACGGATCAAATATACAGACAAGAGAAGTAAGGAGGTAGAATGACAAGGGGAAAGACAGGTGAAAAGAAGAAAGTAACGAGTTTTAAGAGACAGCACATCCTTTCCTTTAACCTTTTCCCAAACATATTTTCTGTGTCAGCTTGTATCTGCTCGACTTGTACCAAAAGCACTTTTTTTTCAAACTTTTTTCAGCAGGAAGGAATGGGACATATACCTATTGAGTTTCAGAAGTAAAGCCAACTCTGCTTTTTATTACTCAAATGTTTCCCATCAACTGAGCTGCAGTAACTTTTCCCTTCTGCAAAGTCAGATATCTCTCGTTTTGTGTGAAACGTATTCACTTACAAATTCATTTCAACTCCTCGGTAATCACACATCAGGAAACTTCTGCATTAGTTCCCAGCCTGAACAAGATCAGTCCTTATCAGTGTACAGTGCATAAGTTTTTTTTAATTTTATTTTACTTTGAAACAGCCAGACTTTCTTGAAATATATACAAGTAGTTTTGAGCAATAATTCTTCATTTTATCTGAAGGTCTTTCAAAGTTTGCCTTTAAACTTTGGTTGTTTTTCACTCATTTTTAGTCCTGATCATTTCCAAAGAAATGGGTTCTGTGTTTTTTAAGGTACTTAACTCTGCCCGATGAATCATTCAGGCAGAAAGAAGACTCCTAAACTCAAGAGGAGGAACCATTGCCGTGTCAACCTGTAATGGACAACATAGCAAAGAGACAGTTTCAAACAGGATAAGTAGGCACTTTGTTACCAGATCTGATGGGGTCACAAGGACTCCATTTGTTCTCATTTTAAGGTTAAATTTTAAATTCAAAATATAAGGAAATGTGATTTCAGCACCCTAAAAAGAAAGATTCCTATAATGACATGACTTAAACTACTGTTCTTCAGTTGGAGATTATTTTATTTCTTTTTTTGTTTTGTTTTTTTTAGGGCCAGACATTTATTTTGTCCTCCACTTGTTCGTTTTCCTTGTGATGATCATGGTCAGGTTCAAGGACTGAACAGAAAATGAGTGAAAAAGCGACCAATTTCCAAAACGACTTCCTTTGAATGACTTTTAGAAAGCCTGAAGAACTCCAGACCAAGATCAGATTAAAAGGTTACATAAACGTCTGGCTGCTTGGACAGGAAGAATAAAAAAAATATATAAAAATTAGGGCTGGTTTAAAAACTTTGACTAAGTTGTAGATACTTGTACATTCTGTAACTTTTCAGAATAGTGACAGCTTTTGAAGGCAGACCTCAACTGGAATACTTGCATGTCGGAAATAGACAGCAGAACGCCACAGTCACAGAATGGTAGCTCAAAAAATAGAAATGAAGGCGATTGTTCCAGCAGGGAGTGTACCAGAAGTTTTTGAAAAAAGCAAACAAGTTAAAAATAACAATATGAATCATTGCTTGGATATTGGCAATGAAAATTTATGGCTCAACTGTAAAACACCAATCTAACATTAAATTGTCTCTGGATGCACAACCTGGATATTACAATTTGAATCCCAGTAACGTGTTTCACCAAATACTAAGCTGCAGATTTTAATAACCTTGAGTTACTACAGTGTTGTCATTCTTTTATTCTATCCACCTGATTTTAGTTTTAAAAACATGTTGGTTTTTTTTCCAAAGGTGTTAGCATCCAGGACCCTGTACACTGTAAAACCCAAAATGTTGGACCAACTGAGTCTGTTTGAGGAAACATGCTGCCTCAAATCATTTCAATTATTAACTCAAACTGTGAAAGAACATATAAACCTTTAAACTTAGTAAAAGCAGCTTTGTTTTATTATTATTTAAAAGTACTTGTGTGATTCATATTAGGAGTGCTTAATGTCACTGAGTCATTTCAGTAATATAAAGTATCTTAAACTATTATTCACCTTCGCACAACAATTAAGTTTATTTAGTTTTCTTCTATTCACACGATCCCTACATTCAAGTTGAGACGACTTTAAGCAGTAACTGCCAATTCTTCAGGGTTTCTTTTTGTTTTTGGAGTAAAAATAACACCAAGGTCCTCTCACAGAAACATCCAAATTATTTGCACAGATGTATAGATTTATTAGCGCACGACTTGGTACTTTTTATACAACAAAACAAAAACTTTCTGCAACTTTATATGAGTATGCAAGTTGAGTCAGATCAAAAAACTTAACATAAGAAATTTGCTTTAATTCAAAGCATTTCAGTTCAAGTTATAGTTTGAGTACAGCTTATTTGTGGAGCTGAGTTACTTCATCTTCTGCTGAATTTTTGAGTTATGGTAATTTTATTAAGCTCTGCTCTTGAGGTTCACAGTGTAGGAGTGGGAGAATAAAGGAATATACATAAACGACCACTTTTACCTTCAACCCCAACACTCAGAGAGCCCACATCCACACATTTCTCCACACATCCTGCATGTCCTTCCTATGAACCTCGCAGTCTCAGTCTGGGGACAGTAGGACCAGAGGGACACTGGCCTGGAGGTTCAACAGTGAGCTTGTTCTGCCAAGGTCGCCTTCTTTCAGTCCCAGACGAGCCGAGCAAATCTGTATGAGGAAATTGAGTGAAAAAGCCTTTCCACTCCCTTTACATCCTTCACAGAGGTGCCCTTGAGCAAGATACCGAACCCCACTTCGCTCCGGGGGAATAGCAGAGTGGTCAACACCAGTAGAAGACAGTTATACCGAGCAGCAACAGTGTCACAGTGTGTTAAAGTCTAAGTGTGAAGGAGGACACACTTGTAACGGGGCATGAGCGCACAGTGAGGAATCCCTCGAAGACCGGCTTCACTTTTTTCAGTGCACCAAGTCACCGAGACACGAACCAGTCAATTTAGGTTTAGAATTCTGAAAATAGATCAAATGATTAAAACAAAAACACCAGGTTTCCATCTGCCGCACCATGGCTGCCTGCCTGCTGAGAGGAAGAGGAAGAAGAAAAGTAGGACGGAAAGAGTGTGAAATCAAAGAGCTGAAGACAAGACTTTAAGGAAGAGTTCAAGTTAAAATATGGAAGTTTTGAAAGGGAATTCCTTAGAAATAATATAAGAACAAAGCAGTTGGATTTAAAGTTGAATAATTTATGTCAGATCCTGACAGTTTAAAAGAAAACGAATGCATGAGGGAAAATATACTGAAGGTATTCTCTGTTATTTCTATTTGACGTGTGTGACATCTTCTCTTTGTAGACCGTTTCTGTATATCCAGAATAAAGTTGTTCCTGATACAGTCAGTAGGTCTTTAACCTACTTAGGACAAACGTCCTCCGGTTAATGTCCTCAGGAATGAACCCTAAAATTCATGACCTGCTGTAACAAGACGGTGCAGCAGTGCCGAACTGTACCAAGGATTCAACCGGTTGTTATAAATCGGTGAAACTAAGCGAGCCAGACTAATCACCAGAGGCAGTTGGACAACAAGAGACCATGCATGCTTTGATTTGAGCAGACAAGGCCTTCTCAGAGGCATTCAGATGAATTAGACTCAGAGTGAGGCTCATCGAGAGCTGCCACACCTCTAAACTGAGAGGACTCAATCTTCCAGACAGGACTCCTGGAGATTTCAGGAGGAAATCCCATGCCTGAACAGAGTTTCTAGTCTGAATTGTTTGTTCAGTTGTTGCTTGGGTCTATAGTTTATTTTGATATATAGTACAATGTTAGTCTGACATTATTACCCGACTTTCACCTTTTGGTGGCAGGCAATAATTAGTTTTGGGTTCTTTCAGTCAAGCTTTAAATAATTTGACGTTTAAAAAAATAAATTCTCAGTGCAATTTCCTCTGAACTGTTCTGCATGTTCATAGCTTTCTTATAAGAAGCCAAGCTCCTCTGATCTAAACTAGCTCTGTACAAAACGCAGCAATGCCTACGGACGAAAGAAGATAAATAGATAAATAAAATAAAACAAGAAGCAGCATTTACTGTCAAAGAAAAGAACTCCAAGTTCAGGCTTTCTGAATGTCTTTTGAATTTTTGCTTTTACTGCTATTCAATAATTTTTCAGTCCAGTATCTGAGCACTTCAAGAATGTTTATTTTGTCCTATTAGGTCACTCAACTCTGATTTATGCATCATTCAAGCATAAAAAGGCTTTTTATTTTCCTCAGCACGATTTGCACAATATGCTGTTATGGTCAAGGACTGGACAGAAAAAAAAGCAGCAACAGTATCCAAAGAATGTATGGAAAACTAGAAATCAAGATGACTTTAAAAGGATTAGGAGAAAATTTGATGTTTGGAAACAGAGTTTGAATTGATTTGGGGCAATTCAAGACTTTTAAATAGTACTTACCAAACTTTTGAATTCAGTGTGGCTTTCAGTACAACTTCCAAATTGAAACCTTTTTGTCCAAATATGGGTTTTTTTTCATATAAAGAGAACAAAAACAGGGTTTTTCAAACGCTAAACTCAAGGTTTCCAATCACAAGTTCATAAACCAACAGAACATCTTTTTTTAAAATCTGCTGTTTTAGTTTTTTCCAAGTTTGCAGACCTTTTAAGATGATAAAATCTATAACAAACTATATCACATGGCCTCTTTAACTTTGCTTTTTGTTTGCTCGTTTGTTTTTTCTCTTAACGACATTGGAGACGTGCCGTCAGTACAACTGGAACCAACGCTGACAGCCGACTTCTCCAACAGTTGGCAGAAGACTCCCAGAAGTATTGGCATTCAAAGAGCTTATTTACAGATCTGAAATCTGCAACAATCACTCGCAGATAAATCTGCTGTTGGCGATACAGAGATTATCTGATATGTAACAATGCAATCTGTTGCGAGAGAAAGTTTTCTTGTGTTTACCACAAAAGGTATATCAATAGTATTTGTCTCCTCGTTGCACATGTATAAGTGTCTTCCCCCCGCACCAACAGAGGCTGATATTGTAATCTGTTGGATTTAGTGAAGAAGTCACACAATCTGTGAGAAAATTCTCCATCTCTCCTAAGATTCAACACCTAAAGACAGCACAGATGGCGCAATCAGGAGCTAAAGGAATAGTGTGATCATCTACAGAAGTCTCAGTCAAGTAAACAGAGATAAATGTGTGTCTGACATTTAGTGGCAGAAATATTGCAGTTGAATAAGATCTTTGCCTTTTCCCATCCAGTTGAACATAATATTCACACACTGTCTATTGTTGCTTTTTTTAATTTGCACTTTAAGCTGCTGAACATTAAAAATGCAGCATCAAACCAGGTTCTTTCTGCACGACTGAAGATTCTGTTTCCTTGCTTTTATTTAGGGTAAAGCTTTCATGTTATTTACACCAATGATGGAGCTGACTGAAGCAGACACCAAGATGGAAACATGTCATATGAACCTATGTTCATGTCTGATTTATTATAAACTGTCAAAAAAAAGAATAAATTTCAGTTATTCCCCCTCTACTATTTGAGTTACAAGAAGGTTTTGTTACAACAACAAAAAAATAGGACAGCTGTGGATGGTAAAAGTAAGATATTGGCTCCTATTTTATTTCTTCAATTCAAGCACTTTTGAAAACATTCAAAAATACACAGAAATATCAAAAGAAGGGACAAATTCTGTTTAAAACTCTAAGCCTCAAGGAAGAAAACGTATAAGGATGGAATCAAAAGTGGCGATGAAAGGCTTGGAAGATGGTCAACACAGAAAAGCAGCTTTAAGGGCTTTAAGTCCCAACTACAGGTGCTGGTCATAAAATTAGAATATCATGAAAAAGTAGATTGATTTCAGTAATTCCATTTAAAAAGTGAAACTTGTATATTATATTCATACATTACATACAAACTCATATTTCAAATGTTTATTTCGTTTAATTTTGATGATTACAAATGACAACAAATGAAAATCTCAAATTCATCATATCAGAAAATTAGAATATTACTGAAGACCAATAAAAACAGTTCTGATTTCTTTCAAAGAAATATAACTTGCATCCTTTTTTTTCCTAATTTCTGATTGAACAAAACAAAATTGTTCATTAAATCTGCCAAATCCAAAATATATCCAACGCTTCTGCTATACACCTAAATGTCTCTGCAACATAATCATACATACCTACTACACGTGTATATGTACCTATCTACATTTGTTTTCCTTAATGAAATCGTACCAAATTGCGACTTCAAACTAAGGTATGTACCAAACCATGGTTTTGTACATAGAAGAGTTTTGTACCATTGCACCCCTTCTTTTTAACACTGTTTTGGTACTACAAAAAACCAGTTCTCTTAATTACAAGTCAAGCTAGGTTCTGGTCACTTTAAAATAAATAAAATAAGCCTATTTATTGTATTTTTTTTAATTTATTGTAGCACCTCTGAATCAAAAAAATGATCCAACATTCTTTATATTTAACTACTCAAAAGTTATGCAAACTTGGCTGGTACTACAAATGTATCAAATGGAAATAAAAGCCAAAAAGCAGTCCAAAATACAGCTAATCTACTGTTGGGCAGAGAGCAAAACTGGGGATTAAATCTAGGGATTAAAAGTCTTGCTCAAGGGTACATGGAAGAGGAGAAACACTTCTCGGTGTCTGGATTTTCCAGCCTGTGATTCATTTCATGCATGCAAAATGTAAAGAAAGAACACTGCAAACGAGAGACAATGGTCCTTTTTATCAGCCGGGGAAGAATTATTTAAATATCAATACATGATCCTGAATGCTCAAAATCCACCCTCTCAGCCACAATGAGACGGGAAATATTTGGAAGGAGAGAGAAGAAAGTAAAAGTGGATCAGGAGTGGATACACTGACTCAGAGGTAAATACGAAAAACAAAGACAGGAGAGAAAGGCAGACAATGGGAGGAAATTACGAACAAATCAAAAGAGAAAGGGATTTGGTTTTGACAGGCAGCAAAGAAAAGACTGAGCAAACGAGAAGGCAGAAGCTCATCATTAGCGCTGTCACCCCCCCCCCCCCCC